>NW_004444006.1:4996937-5018660 GCF_000243295.1 Trichechus manatus latirostris | reverse complement strand
AGAGGCTGGAAAGTTCCAAGTCCGTGGGTCAGACTGGAGGCTTCTCCTAACTCATGTAGCTGCAGATGCTGGCAAACCCAAGATTGGCAGGTCAGACAACAGGCCTCTAGCTCACAAGCTGTGGAAGCCAACACATCCCAAGATCAGCAGGTAAACTGCTAGCTTATGTCCCAAGAACTACAGGTCAGATGAACAGGAGCCAGCTGCAGGATCCAGAGCAAGCAAAAGCCCATGTACCTTGCCAGAAAGTCCACCTATATTGGATGCACGCAACACCCCCAAAGAAAATCCCTTTCAGCTGATTGGCTACTCACAGCACATCCCATCATAGAGGTGATCACATTATATCAGATCTCATCATCGAGGTGATAAGATTATATCAGATCTCATTATGGAGGTGATAACATCATTATACAACTGCCAAACTACATCACAACTGTGAAACTACTGAGAATCATGGCCCAGCCAAGTTGACACACAAACTTAATGATCACAGAGTGTCACAATAGCTACAAAAATGGATTCAACATAGCAACAATCATGAACATGGCACAGGACGAGGCAACATTTCATCCGTATACACAGGGTTGCTATGAGTTGGAGCTGACTGGATGGCAACTAACAACAACAATAACAATACAGTATACACTCAATGTATATTTGGTGGAAAGAGCCATGGATCAGGAGTCAGAAGTCATTTTCTGATTCTGCCACTTCCTAGCTGTTATGCTGGGCAAGTCATTTCAAAACCGAGTTTCATTTGTAAAATGGGGATAATTATGCATGGTTCATGGGGTTTGTTCTCGTTTCTTAGTGCTACTATAACAGAAATACCACAAGTGGGTGGCTTTAAAAAACAGAAATGTATTTTCTCACAGTTTAGGAGTCTAGAAGTCTGAATTCAGAGTACCAGCTCTAGGGGACAGCTTTCCCTCTCTGTTGGCTCTGGGGGAAGGTCCTTGTCTCTTTTCAGCTTCTGTTCCTTGGTTCCTTGTCGATATTCATGTGGAGTGGCATCTATCTTTCTCCATGTTGTGCTTCCTTGCTTCTGTGTCTAATCTGCTTTTTATATCTCGAGCGTGATTGGCTTAAGACACACCCTACACTGATACTGATATGGCCTCATTAACATAACAAAGAAAACCCTACTTCCAAATGGGATTACATCCACCATATAGGGGTTAGGATTTATATCATATATTTTGAGGACACACAGTTCAATCCATAACAGGGTTGTCATGAAAAAATGCACACAAAGTGTCTAGCACAGTGGCGGTACTGCCTAAATGTAAGCTTTCGTCCACTCCTTATTACACATCTACTTAGTTCCCTTCTTTGCCCACAGTCTGAGCCACAGTGATCCTGGTCACTCAGGACTGCCTAATCCCTCTGTCTGGGCCTCTTATTTTGTTTCCAGGTTACCTTCTTGGTATATCTGGCCCAGCCACTGCCCCAGGAACAGAGGTCCTGAGCACCAAGCTCTGGACACATAACCCTCTCTCATCCCTGCCCATCTCTCACTGTCAATCCCACAGTATTTGCTTCCTGCAAGGCTTTCTCTGCACTTCTGGAGCCATATTTTTACCCTGTTACTTCTCCACAGTGTTACCTCTAACTCAGCACAACACTGTATCTGCCCATGGAGGTAGGGACCACTTCTTTCTAGAGATCAGCATTCTCTGCTCGCTTCTATCTGGGGAAATTCAGATAGAAGTTCAGATAGAAAAAAATGTAAAATTCTACCCCTCATCTCTCAACTCCTTCGGGTGTTCACCGAGCAAGTCAGCAGGTCTCTTTGGTTGGTGTGACACTGGTGGTGGAGCTTGCAAAGTAGGCCTGCCTGAGAAGTTTCAATCCTGAGAGCCTGATGAGCCAGGAGATGCCAGGCCAGAAGATGAGATGTGTTTGGCAGAAAGGATCAGCCAGGCAGGACGTAAGCATCAAGAGGACGGAAAGGAAAGGCTAGAATGTCAGCTAAGACAGGACACATGACTTCCATGGGTGGAGTCAGGCTGAGCCCAGTGTCCAGCGGGTCAGAGTTAGTGACATTAAGGAACAGGAATCGCAGAGGGGAGGGAGATCCAGTGTTGAGGCAGGGGCAGTTGGCTCTCTACCCTTGTTGGATGGGCTGACAGGGGTATATTCTAATTCACCAATTCATTCAATATTTATTGAGCACCTACTACATGCCAGGCACTATTCTAGGTGCTGGGGATACCGCAGAGAACAGAAGACCCTGTTTTATATTCTAGTGGGCAGATAAAGACAATAAACAGAAAAATATACAATATGTCAGATGGTGAGAAATGATATGGAGAAAATAAAGCCAGGTAAGAGAGGTAGGAAGTGCCAGTGTCTTAGTTATCTAGTGCTGTTATAACAGAAATACCACAAGTAGATGGCTTTAAAAAACAGAAATTTATTTTCTCACAGTTCAGAAGGCTAGAAGTCTGAATTCAGGGTGCTGGCTCTAGGGGAAGGCTTTCTTTCTCTGTTGGCTCTGAAGGAAGGCCCTTGTCTCTTTCAGCTTCTGCTCCTGGGCAATCTTCATGTGGCTTGGCACCTCTCTTCCTCCATCTCTGCTCTTCTTGCTTGCTTGTTTAATCTCTTTTATATCTCAAAAGAGACTGACTTAAGACACACCCTAACTAATCTTGTCTCATTAACATAACAAAGACAACCCATTCCCAAATGGGATTATAACCACAGGCATAGAGGTTAGGATTTACAACACGTATTTTTTGGGGACACAATTCAATCCATAACAGCCAGGTAGGAGGGAGTGGTGGAGTCACTATTTTAAATAATGTAGTAAGGGAGAAGGCCTTTCCAATAAGGTGATATTGGAGCATAAATTGAAGGAAGTGAAAATATAAGTTATATTAAATTCTATGGAAAAAATGTCCCCAGTAGAGGCAACAGTTAGTGCCAAGGCATAGAGGTAGAGTGTGCTAGAATTTGAAGAATGGCAAAGTAGAGTGGAATGAGCAATGAGAGAGTAGTGAGAGATGAGTTAGAGTGGTGGGAGGCAGATCTTGTAGGGCCTTTATTTAGAGGGATATGGAGCCTTTGGAGGGTTTTGGGCAGAGGAGTAACAGGATCTGATTTATGTTTTAATAGAAATATTCTAGCTGCTGTGAGAAGAGCAGATAGTATTAAGAGCAAGAGTGAATGTAGATAAAACAATGTGGAGGCTATTGCAATTGTCCAGGCAAGAGATTATGGTGGCTTGGGCCAAAGTGGAAGTGGAGAGGTGATTAAAAAAAAAAAAAGAGAAAGGTTGGATACTGGGTCTCTTTTGAAGGCAGGGCCAACAGGATCTTCAGCTAAAGGGAGCAGGAACAATCCATGGGGGTGATTTTTCCCGTGTTAAGGGAAGGAGAGAGACACTAGGCCTCTAGAGAGACATTTTTTGTGTCCAGATTCCCAGAACACTGAATTGTGCCTAGCAGTGTTACTAAACACCCAGAGTAGAGCCATGCCTTACACTAGGTTAGTTTCTCAATTCAGTCAGTAAGGCATAATTGCAGAGAGTCAAAGGTATCCTTCGAAATCCCTTCAACTGCCCATGAAGTTGGAACAAATCACTGCTTCATGAGTGTGCCCTGTATGAAGCTGCTGGTTTGCAGTAAGGAATCACGTAGTATGAAAAAATGTATCATGAAATACCTCCACTATTCTCAGTGTGGTAAGATGCTGACATTGTGAGAGGCCCTTGGGGCCAGAGACCCATGAAAATAGAATATTGGGGCCACATAAGCAAATGCCTATATAATGCTACATCACCAAGCTATGTGTCTTGGATGTGAAGACTCAAGTCCTTTGGAGAGCTCTGAGAAGTCCAAATGCTGGTTCCTTGGACTCTATCTCACGGAGATGACATCTAGTTCATGGAGCCAAAGATTCTCATGACAGGGTGGCCAGAGGAGGGGGATGCCAAGGGGCCGCACCCATCTACTATTTGAATCTCCACAAAATGATCATCCAGCCCTTGATCACACACCTCCAGTGACGGGCAGGTCACTACCTCTCCACATCCACCAATTTTGTATTTGGACAGCTCTTGAGAAAATTCTCTCTTGGATTGAGCTGAACTCTATCTCCCTGTGGCTTTCTCCCGGGAGCCACATAGACACTGTCTTCTCCTCCTGCACTTGACAGCCCTTCAGAGGTCTGAGAACAGACATTGCATCTCCCTGAGTCTTCTCTGTTCCAAGCCATGAAGCTCCAGCTCCTTCACCAGCTCCTCATGAGACCTGGACTGCAGCCCCTTACCAGTTCTTCTGCAGGTAAAGCTCCAGCTTTCCTGCTCTTCCCTGAAGACCTCTCCCAAAGGACCCTCCGTAGGGATCCAGTCCTCCTACATTGGATCCTGCTGCATTCCCACCTGGAACCCTTGCCAAACTGGGATGGCTACCCACCTCTCCATATAAGCAGGAACCAGAAACCATCTGAAACTTGCCTTGCTACATGCTGCTGTTCCTTCCTTGCCAAGCAAGAGCTGAACTTGGATTCCAGGAATTTGGGGTGAGACTTCTTCCCCAGCACGAATACCCCAGACTGGTTCTCCCGAAGCTTTGAGTGGAAGTCAGTTAGGGATGATGGCTTTCCTGAAGCTGTCCCTTTTGTTTCTCCCTCCTTTCCTGACTCACCCATCTTCCTACTTCTCACTAACTTTGCGAAATGCTCTGTGTGTCATCCCCCACACCAAACAACTTCTCCCTTTCCCCCACTGACGAGAGTGAAACCCAAAGCCCTCAGTTTTGAGGGCTCCTCCTTCTCCCCATGAGGTCATAGCAGGCTTTATTGCATCCAGACAGTCTGCCACTGCTGCCTTGAGGAGCCTTGGCACCCTCTTGGCTTGGCTTCTGTACTGGTCCAGATCCCAATTTCTTGCTCTGCCAATCAGGAGGAGGTGGCCCCCCACACCCTGAAGAATGTGCCTTATTCCTCCGCTACCTGCCACTCCAGGGCTGTGATGGATTCTTTTACATCAGCCATGATCGCCTCAGTAGTAGATCTCCTTTTGCTGAAACCTCCTGACAGGGCAGGAAGGTGGGGGTTTTGAAGCAGGAGTCGGGGTGGACAGAGGGGAGCAGACATGGGTCAGAGTTTTTGCAGGACCCTGCAGATTCAGGGGCAAGGGAAGCTAGGAATGGTCAGCACTAGGCATGAAAGTGGGACCGGCATCTATATCAAGCTTATGGGGGTGGGATCAGGCATGAAAGGGCCTCCTGCGTCCCTGCCCTTCTGTGACCTCAGAAGCTCCCTCTACTCTAAAACCCAGGCAGCATGTGGTGAGCAGCTGGCCAGAGGTGTCTATGCAAAACTGTGGCCATGACTCACTGGAGTTAGATCTGAAAATGGATGGGCCTTGGTGTACAGCTGAAGGAGGTGATCCCTAGCAGGTGGAGTTCTAGTCCCAAAGTCTGGGCTACCTTCCTTTCTGTAGGCTGTCTCTGGGACAAAACTAAAGGGGCTGCAGGAACTGCTGAGCCTAGGGTCAGATGACCATGCTTTGATCTTGCTTAGGACACATTTGCTGCCTCCTACTGCCAGCCCCAGACTCCCTTAAGCTCTCCCTGGAAAGCCAAGCGGAGAGTACAGGGCCCTGAGGCCCTGAGTAGTTGTTTCCCTAGCCCAGGCAAAGTCTCCAGAAAGCAGACTGGCCTTCTCTCAACACCAACTCTATCCTAATAATAAGAAGAAGGAGAAGGCGGAGGAGGAAAAGGAAGAAAAAGGAATTTTACCTTATGAAGAGTATCAATAAGATACGTACTGTTATTAAATAGATTTTACAGATGAGCAAACTGAGGCTCAGAGGGGGTAGTTGCTGGGCACAGAGGTAGGAAGTAGTGAAAGTAAGATTCAAGCACAAGTCTCTGTGACCCCAAAAAGGTGTTCCAGCTTTTCCAGCTTCTCTGCATTCCGTTTTCCTCGTCCCTTTTCCCATTCCCCTATATTCTTTTCTTTTCCCTTCCCTGCTCCTCATACTCATCCCAGTCTCTGCTTAGTGTTCTTATCTTCCCCCATTTCCCAACCCTATCCCCACCTCAGGCTGCATGCAAGCCAATCAGTGGCCAGCTCACTCCTTAGCTGAAATGTGGAGCTCAGCTTCTTCAGACACACTTTTTTACCAGAGCAATTTATTTCTGAGTCTCAAGTGGGGAAGTAAGGGGAGCCCTAGGTTTCAGCCTGCTGAAGCAAAAAGAAGTGAGGAGGTATGTGTCTGGCGTGTGTGTATGTGTGTGTCTGTGTGTCTGTGTGTGTGTAGCGGAGTGGGTGGAGGGAGAACCAGACCTCAGTGTAGTGGAAAGCAATGGAAGCTTGCTGGCTCCTCTTTGCTCCTGAGTAGAGGAACACAATTAAAAAAGTGGGAAGTGGCAGAATTTAGGGCAGACACACCTGGCTATCCCCAACTTTTCAACCATTGCAGTCCAGCTACCATGCCCATCACTCTGCTGAAAAACATTCTTATGAAAGTCACCAAAGTCACCACCAAATCTCCTGGACACTTTCCCCTCCTCGTTATATTTGACTTCACAGCATTTGACACAGTTGTAAACATGCTCTTGTGGCTTTTCTGCCCCTGTACTCTTCAGGTATCCTTCCTGCCTCTCTGATCCATCCTGATCAGTTTCCTTAACAGACCTCTCTTGCTCTACTCATTCCTAAAAGTCTCTCCAGATCCTAACTTTAGCCCTCTCCTCTTCTTATGCTACACTTGTGCCCTGGGCCAGCTCACCCACTCCAATAGCTTCAGTAACCAACCACCTCTTTGCTGATGCCTCCCACATCTCTAGCTCCACTCCAGACCTCTACTTTGAGCCACAGAGCTGATTATGCCACTTCCTGACGGGTGTCTCAAGCTGGATGATCCATGAGCACTTCACATTTCACATGGCCAACTCAGAACTGAACTAGTCTCCAAACTGTTTTTCTGCCTCTGTTTTCTGTGACAATAACAGGCACCACCAGCTTGTGCAAGCCAGAAACCTTAGGGATCCATCTTGACACTTCCCTCTCCGCCACTCCTATAACTAATCAGCCACCAAACCCCATTGCTTCTACATCCTAAATATACCATCAATAGTCCACTTTTCTCCATACCACTGCCAACATGCTTGTCCAAGTCTCCATCATCTGTCACCCAGACTATATCAACAGCTTCCTCACTGGTCTTTCTGCTTCCACTCTTGCCTCTCTACAATCCAGTATCCACCCAGCAGCCAGAGGGATCTTGAAATTACAGATAGAATCACCTCCTTTCCCCTCCTTAGCAACTTCCAATATTTTCCCACCAGCCTCAAGATAAAGTCCAAAGTCCTTACATGACCTGGCCCCAGTCTACCTCTCCAGTCTAATCTGTTGACATCTCTTCCCACCTCCACCCAAGTTGCCATCCCACACTCTAGACTTCAGTACTAAGCTTCTTTGTGTTCCTTCACTGTGAAGTGAGCAGGCATTAAAGCTCTTCGGGAATGAGGGTGAGGCCAGATTTGAAGTGGGTTCCAGAGGGGAGGTGACTTCCAGATATGGAGGAGGAGTGGCCATGGTGGAGTTGGACTCAAAGACACAGCCTCCTAAGGGTCTCTAAGGCCTCAGTCATTCTAAATCCTTCAATCAAGTTCTGAGCAGACCAGGAGGTCCAGCTGGGGCCTGAAGGAAGCTGAAGATGTCACTTCCTCCTTTCGGGAAAGGAGAAGTTTCAGGGCCCAGGGTTTCCTCTAGCTTCCTAGGGGCCAAGATGATCTTGTGCAAATCCAACCTCCCAGTATCAGCTACAGAAACCATAACATGAGGCTGGAGGAACATGAAAAACACAGTTCTGCCAAATGGAGCAGGCCCTCAGTCAGGAGAGGCTCTGAAGGTAAGGGCTGAGGGAAGTAGAGGCAAAGAGACAGAGAGACTGAGAGAGATCGGAAAATATGAGAGACAGAGAGTAAGAGTGAAACAAAAGGAGGACTAAGCTAGAGAGATAAAGAAGAGAGAGAGAGACTAAGAAAAAGAGAGAGAAAGAGACTAGGATTGAGGGAAGAAGATAAACAGAAAAACAAACAGAAACAAAGAGGTAGAGAGAATGAGTCAGAGATGGAGTGGGGGAGGTAAAAATACACAGAGAAAGGTGAAGAGAAATAAAAAAGAAAAACAGAAACAGGAGAAAGTCAGATGAAGATAAGAACGTAGAAGGGGAGAGAAAGAAAGACGGAGAGAGAGAGAGATAAAGAAT
Organism: Trichechus manatus latirostris; assembly: GCF_000243295.1. Taxonomy (NCBI): domain Eukaryota; kingdom Metazoa; phylum Chordata; class Mammalia; order Sirenia; family Trichechidae; genus Trichechus; species Trichechus manatus. The sequence goes on along the minus strand of NW_004444006.1, from coordinate 5,010,430 downwards.
GAGAAGCAAGTGGGTGATTGTAAAACCTGTGCACACCACTAAACAGGCTCACACAGGAAAATGAATACATAAGTGAATGGAAACTGCTAGGAGTCTCAGTTTCGACAGCCCTACACTCAGTGCCTGGGCCCGAGTAGCCAGCCAGCCCTGCTCATCCTTGAACAGCTCTGACTCTTAGGAAGTTCTTCCTTATTGTCTGACTCAGAAGGGCAATGGTGGACAGGATGGGAGCACAGGGAAGCCTACTTGAGCTAGGGTACAGTTCTGAGAGGTTCAAAGCCAGCCTGGGAGTGAGGAAAGTCTTGAAGCAAGTCTGCTTTGAGAGAATGAGTGTCATCCCCCAGGCAAACAGGAATTCCAGGGCCAGATGTGGAGCTGAGGTACAGGCCAGAGGTCTAGAGCTGCGTCAAGGGTGGAGGAGAGACGGAGTCAAACAGGGAGTGGGTCCTGTGCACTTGCTGAGAGCAGCCTGGGGGTGTGCACAGCACAGCCTCCATGGTGCTTGGGTGGTGTAAGGGTGCTTGTTGGAATGACATGGAAAGGCCACCTATGTTGAACCCAGTGCTACCTGCTTGTTGCCTTTGTCCATTGGTCAGAGCAGCAGGATGTCAAGAGTGCTAGATTTGATGCCGGATGACCTGGCTTTGAATGGCAGCCCTGCCACTTCCTAGCTGTGTAGCCCTGGGACTCAGTTTTCTCATCTTTAAAATAGGGATACTACTACTTACCTCAAACGGTTGTTGAGATGATTCTGGATGATAACAGAGTGGAAATACAAGTAAAAGCCTGGTAAAGAAAGGTTTCACCACCCATCTGTCAGTTTTTTGTATCGTGGTGGCTTGTATGTTGCTATGATGCTGGAGGCTATGCCACCAGTATTTCAAATATCAGCAGGGTCACCCATGGTGGACAAGTTTCAGCAGGGCTTCCAGACTAAGACAGACTAAGAAGAAAGGCCTGGTGATCTACTTCCAAAATTAGCCAATGAAAATCTTATGGACCACAAAAGAACCTTGTCCAATTTGCTTGCTTTGCACACTTCATCAGGAGGGATCAATCGCTGGAAGAGGACATCACGTTTGGTGAAGCAGAGGGCCAGTGAGGGTGAGGGAGACCCTTGGTGAGATGGATTGGCACAGTAGCTGCAATAATGGACTTTAACATGCCAAAGATCATGAGGATGGCGCAGGACCAGGCAACGTTTTGTTCTATCGTACATAGGGTCACCATGAGCTGAAGTCGACTTGATATCAATTATCCATCTCTACAAAGAAAAGTTTGGAAATATCGATGGTAGCTTTATTCTTGGGGCCACATGGAAAACTTCTGCTTCCTTGCCCCACAACAGCCATTCAAAGACTCTCCCTGTGTCTTCTCTTTTCCAGTTCCTTCAACCACTGCTCAGTGGACATGATATTTCTTGAACTAATTACCTCATGGAAGAAGATATTAGGTGAGGGCAAGGGAGGATGTTAGGAGGTAGACAGTGGGAGAACTTGAGTAGGGGAAACCATCAAATTTCAGGGGCTTTTCAAAGAATTCTAACCCTGGAAGAGCTCATTTGGTCCAAGCCACTTTCCTTTTGCTAAATTAAAACCTCCCAGAAAACCATGGGAAAACCTCCTAGGGTAGGCCCTCCCTGAGCAGGCAGCTTATGGGGTGGAGCATGGGAGTTCTCAACCATAGTTGCTCCCCCAGTTCCAAGAATGAGCCATAGGGCAGGACACTCTCAAGGGAGTCACCATAGAGCTGTAGCAACACTGCCTTTGGTTCAGACCCATGGGATGTCAGGCCAGGAAGGTTCTGTAGATAGATAAGCAGAGCAGGGGATGGTGGGGATGCAGTTGTGTGCTAAGGACCAGAATGTAGGAATTGCCAACATAGCTGAGCCAGGAGCAGAGAAAAAGTTGACCTAAAAATGACAAAACCAAGGTTCCTCAAAGGGGGTGGTAGAGGAGGGGAACAGGAATGGGCTATTTTGCAACGGTAATATTGCAGCCCCGTCAACTCCTTCCACATGCCCCATCACTGTCCCTCTGCCTGTGAGGGTCCTCTTCCTGTTTTGGCATGAGAATCTTGGATTTTCCTGGGAGTTGGTGGCCTATGGAGAAGAGAGGAAAAGAATTGAGTCGGGCAGCTGTTCTGAAGTTGTGAAGGGAGGCAGTAGGGAATAAGGCAGGCTGGCAAGGCTCTGCACCCAGCAGGCACTTCAATAATCTGATTTCCATAAAGAGAACTTTCCTGGCCATAAATATTTTATTGAAACTCCCAGCAGCCTGATAAAAGCATAATTCCACTGACCACAATCTACCTAGGAATAGCTCCAGGATATTAGGCTGAAACTCTACAAAGCTATTCTTTCTGGAAGGCCGCTCTGCTCTCCTTCTGTCCTCCCATTCTCCCCTTTCTTTCTCCTTCCACAGGCAGGAGGGGACCTCCATTTGGCTCAACTGTGGACTATCCACACTCCATGGAGAAAATGTTAGTCCAACTCTGAAAATAAGCCCAGATCTACAGGCCTGGGACAGAAAGAAAGGAGGCCTTGTGCCAGGCAGCACAAGAGTGCACCGACACTCTTCCTGAAACTCCTCAGCCTACCATGGCCTATTTCAGGTCTGCTGCTCTTGGAGGGTGCTTAAAGACCTGGAAAAAGGTGGCTTCAACTCCGAGACCCTGACTGGGACCCAGTCTAGAGTTGGAGTCCCCAGAGAGGTTGCTGGAGTCCAGAGCATCAGAGAAAGACTCCAGACTCTATAGCCCAAAAGACCTGGATCTAAATCTTTGCCCCACTGCTGCTTACTGGCTATATAACCTTAGGCAAGTCACTTCTGAGTTTCAGCTTCCTCATCTGTAAAATGAAGAAAATAATACCTAATCAAAGGGTTGAGGATAATGAGAATGAGATGCATCATATAAAGGGCCTAGCACGGTGCCTGGAGCATTTGATACACGGTACTCATCACCACCCTATTAGCCCTTACCCCGTGGGAGCACTCTCTTCTCCTCATGGGGAGAAGGAGCTTCCTTGTAAGATAAGTAAAACAGCCCATAGCTGGCTACCTGATTTTGTGGGTTAATTTTCTGCTTTCTGACTAAGCTAACTCCCTCTGTGACTTTGGGCAAGTCCTTTTCCCTCTCTATGCGTCAGTCTCCCAACCTGTAAAATGAGAGTGAGCTGTTAGATGAAGTAGTTTAAGTAACTTTCTGACTCTGATTTTGCATGACTAAAAAAACTATCCAAAATTCTGATAATTCAGGATTATTCATTAATTCATTCAACAAATATTTATTGCGCACCTACTATGTGCCTACTATGGAGTCCTGGTAGCACAGTGGTTAAGAGCTTGGCTGCTAACCAAAAGGTCGGCAGTTCAAATCCATCAGCTGCTCCTTGGAAACCCTATGGGGCAGTTCTATTCTGTCCTATAGGGTTGTTATGAGTTGGAATTGACTCAATGACAATGGGTTTGGTTTTGGTTTTTACTATGTGCCGAATATTGTGCTAAATGCTGGGCATAAAGCATCTGGAAAACAGACAAAATCATTGCCTCATAGAGCTCAATGAAATCAGTCAATAAAATATGTACTATGCTAGAAGGTGTTAGGTCTAAAAAGAAAAATAAAGTAAGGAAGGAGGATAAGAAATTTTGGTGAAGGGGATTTTAAAATTTTAAAAGAGTGGTCAGAGAAGACCTCACCAAGGAAGTAACATTTAATTAAAGGAATAAGGAAGCACACCATGTAGATATCTGGGAGAAGAGCATTCCAGGATGAGAGAATAGCCTGTGCAAAGGTCCTGAGGCCAGAGCATGACTTGCTGATTGAGTGACAGGAGGTCAGTGTGCTGGAGAAGAATGAGAGAGGAAGAGAGTAGGAGATGAGATCAGAAATTTAACAGGAGACCAGTTTGTGAAGGGTCTTATAGGCCCTTATAAGGACTTTAGATTTTATACTGAGAGAAATGGGGAGCTTGTGGGAAGGTTTTGAGCAGAGTAAGGACATAGTCTGACTTCTGTTTTAACAGGACCCCCCAGCTTCTGTTTAGAAAATAGATTCATGGTGGGGAAAGGGCTTGGGTAAAATCAGAGGCCAGTTAAGAGTCTACTGGAGTTATCCAGGCAAGAGGAGATGGTGGACTGGAGTGATGAGGCTGCAGTGAACCCCTGAGAGAGAGAAACCAGCAGGGAAGCCAGTAGAGTAGCTTCCAGGAAGAAGGAAGATGTCACGGGGCTGTTGGTCAGAGAAAAGAGCCAAAAGGGGGCCAGAGTTTTCCTGGCCCTCTCATAAGCATGCACAGAGAGATCTAGTTTCTGAGGAGGACAGAGTCAGGTGACTAAAGTGACTCCCAGGGTGTTCTGCAACCCATTCTGCACCTCTGTCCTCCTTAGTTTGGGCAGAATAGAAAGAGTGACAGCTCTACCCATTATACAGTCCCACAGGGGTGAGAATCAGAAGAATTTCCATGCTCCCCAGAATGGGGTGTGATCAACACCTCTTGGCTCACACTAAATGCTGCCTCTGTGGGTTGTCCACAGCATATCTCTTGGAAAAGTGGCTACTTGCAAAGGTTAGCAAGAGAAGGTTGGAATGGGAGACCAGGTAGTGAGGAGAGAGGAGACAGACTTGTTGGAACTGTACAAAGGGAGAGGCAACAGGGGAAAGAATCTAACACGGAGCCCAAAGAAAGGGCTCATTAGAGTCAACCCAGGAGCAGTTATCCATTCTGTTTGGGATATCAGCAGAGGTCAGGGTACTCTGGAAAGACTCCCCAGAGGTAGGCTGGAAAGAAACCTTGAAAAATGTATGTGGTGAATATATGTAGTACAAAAAGACCAACCTGATCCATGTTGCAGTTCTGCCACTGATTCGCTGTGTGACAGTGTAAAGGTTCCTATCCCTCTCTGGGCATCAATTGTTTAGTCTGGGAGATTAAAGTTTTGTACTAGAGAATCTCTTGGAAAAGTCTCAACAAGGAAGTTGTAGGTTGAGAGTGTCTAAAACTAGACTGGAGCCTGCTTGAGGGTTGGTATCCCTAGTATCCAGGAGAATCTGGCACAGAGAGGGTCCTTGACCAATGTTTGTTGAGTGGTCTGGCAGGGCAGTGGGGTGATGCTTGGGATGACAGGATCCCTTTAGAGTTGGCACTTCCTAGTCTCAGCTTTTACCACTTATCCTAGAGGCACTGTGTATTGTTCTTGTCTGCTAGCACCTACTGTCCATCTTATGGTAAGAGAGCTCATGTATTCCTTGGGGAACTGTTACTCTCCCATGCTTAGTCTGCATGGTTCAGTTAGGGACTGACTCCACTCCTGCCTCAAAGGAAGAGCATGTAACTCATGTCTGGCCAATGAAGGTGTTCCATCTCCCCTGGCTATAGTGATTGGTTCAGAATTCGGCACATGATCTACACCAGTCCAATGAGACTCAGTTCTGGGACTTGACAGAACTGTCAGGAAGAAAGAATTCCTCTTTTCACTGAACTTGGAGCTCTGAGGATTGTCTTAGTTATCTAGTGCTGCTATAACAGAAATACCACAAGTGGATGGGCTTTACCAAAGAGAAATTTATTCTCTCACAGTCTAGTAGATTACAAGTCCAAATTCAGGGCATCAGCTCCAGGGGAAGGCTTTCTCTGTCGGCTTTGGAGGAAGGTCCTTGTCATCAATCTTTCCCTGGAATAAGAGCTTCTCAGCACAGGAACCCTGGGTCCAAAGGACACACTCTGCTCCCAGCACTGCTTTCTTGGTGGTTTGAAGTCCCCACTCTCTGCTCACATCCCTTTCCTTTTATCTCTTGTAAGATAAAAGGTGGTGCAGGCCACACCCTACAGAAACTCCCTTTACATTGGATCAGGGATGTGACCTGAGCAAGGGTGCTACATCCCACCCTAATTCTCTTTAACATAATCTAATCTTGCCTCATTAACCACAGGCAGAGATTAAGATTTACAACACATAGGAAAATTATATCAATCACAAAATGGAGGACAACCACACAATACTGGGAATCATGGCCCAGTCAAATTGATACACATATTTTTTGGGGACACAATTCAATCCATGACAAGAATTTAAGCTTGGAACTGTTGCCTTCCCTCTTGCAACCATGAGGGGAGAGTCTGCCTATGAATGGTACCAATGCATTAACGAGCAGAGCTGAGAGGAGCAGAGAGCAAGACTAAGTCATGATGATAGTTTGAGCCTCTGGATCCAGCTGTGCCTGAAGCTAGACCTAGTCATTAACTTTGTAAGCCAATTAATGCCCCTTTTTAAAAAAAAAAAACTTGAAAATTGCTTGAGTTGGGTTTTAGTTGCTTGCAAAAGAAAGAGTCCTGGATAATATATACCCTTCTCATTTTCCACATGGTCCAGCCACTCAGGGTCATTTGTCAGTCCCCAAATAGGCCATGAACTTTCACATATCCATCCTTTGCACATGCTGTTCCTCTGTCTAGAATATCTGCTTTGTTCAGAGATGTCTGCTTATCCTATAAGAGTCACTTAGAACAGGATTTTTGGAATGATGGAATGAGGACCTCTAAAAATCTGCTTCTCCATAAAACAATGAGAAAACTGGCAAAAAATTGTCAAAGTCAACTATTCCAGAACTCCGGAAATTAGCCAAAGGCTTGTAACAATCTGTTATTCAAGAAAAACTGCTGAATCTTGGTAACAACAGTGAGCTTGTGGGGTTTGATTAGCCCTATTCCTAGCCTTCCCTCCCCAGCTCCATGGTGGCCTTGAAAACCAGCAGACTCATAACCATAGTATCTGTGGAAAACAGCAACCTAACAGCAACTGGAAGGGGCAGGCTGAGTTTGGAGATACTCAAAAAGCTTCATTCCTAAAGAATGACTACTTGACCTGTCTGGCAGCTTCCTGGGTGACCATTCACAGGGCTTGTCTTTATCTGACCTGACTCAGTGGGAAAAGCTCTATTCCCAGAGAATTTTTCAAAAACAATCAGTGGTGATTGTTTAACATCACAGCTGTCTGAGGCAACAGTACCAACTGGGGCAAACAAGAGGTTGGTTGGCCTAAAAACTTAAAAGGAAGATGGGAATGAGAAGTTTATGGGGGTGGGGGGAGTTAAAAAACTCTGACATATTCCTGGGGATCTAGAAAGACTCTCACACGTTCATGACTGTGTGCATGCTCAGGAAAGACCTGAGAAGGCCCTAAACAGTCATCTCTGGCCAATGTTGAGGTCCAGTGAAAGCAGAAAGTGAAGGTGAAAGCAGAGTTGTAAACTGCCAGAACATTGAAGGTGTCCTCCAACACATACACATACACAGCCCCTCATTAATGGGTGGAAGATTTATTGGTTCAAGGCATTTAAAGAAATCTCTGTCCAATCAGTAGCTGACCACTAAGCTAAACAAGCATACACTTTAGTAGCCACATGTAACAGGAAATACAGACTTTACAGAATTCATTCAGAAAAGTCACAAAACAAACATTGTTGAGAAAAGACACAAAACAAAACAACTACAACAAAAAACAACCCTGGGGAGGGGGAGAGACTGATTTCCAGAACCACCACCTTATATTTGAAGTGTAGAATTTTCAATAAAAAATTAGATATGCAAAGACAAGAAAGTATGGCCCAGACATAGGAGAAAAGTAATCAATAGAAACTGTCCCTGAGGAAGCACAGAGATTGGGCTTACTAGAGAAAGGTTTTAAATTAGTTATTATAAATATGTTAAAAAAACTGGAGGAAATCATTTCTAAAGAAGTAAAGGAAGTGCTACTCAGTACACTGAGTGACGTTGCATTGCTGAAATGAGTGCAATTAAAGATAGGTGAAGCAGCCCTGGTGGTGCAATGGTTTAGAGCTCAACTGCTGGCTGAAGGGTTGGAAGTTCAAGCCCACTGGCAGCTCCGCAGGAGAAAGACTTGGTGATTTGCTTCTCTAAAGATTTCAGCCTAGGAAACCCTATGGGGCAGTTCTATTCTGTCCTATAGGGTTGCTATGTGTTGGAATCAACTTGACGGCACACAACAACAACAGCAAAGCGATAGGTAAACTGGTGAGAAATGTTGCACAGGCGCCCCGTACCTGAATCAACAGGGTAGGCTACGGGAGGCCCCAGAGTGGCTGCCCCTCTGAGTGAGCCTCAGATGAGCCCTTTATTCAATAGGCTTAATCCAACTAAAAATTCCATCAAGCATGCCTCTAAACAGCTATTGCATGAACTTTCAAGCAAGATGCATGTTGTTGTTAGCAACTTTGAATTGGCCCCAATTCATGGCAGCCCCATGCATTACAGAATAAACGCTGCCAGGTCCTGCACAATCCCCATGATTGGTTGTGGCTCAGATCGTTGAGATTCAACAATCAAGGGTTTTCATTGTCTGATTTTTGGAAGTAGATCACCAGATCTTTCTTGCTAGTTCATATTAGTCTGGAAACTCCCCTGAAACCTGTTCAGCATCATAGCAACACAAAAGCCTCAAGTGACAGATAGGTGGTGGCTGTGAAAGAAGTGCATTGGATAGGAATCAAACCTGGGTTTCCTGCATGGAAGGCCAGAATTCTACCACTGATCCAAGGGTCCCTAAAAGGGAAAATGGCTGGGACTTCACAGGACTTAAAGAATAGCTTGTCAGTTTTTTGCCCGTTTGCTAAAAATACATATAAGTATGGTGGAACTCAGTGTGAGATTTTCACTGTGCTGTACCACCTGTCGGTGAAGCTGTGGGGAATCCGCTAGCCCTCACCTACCTACCCTATTAACTGGAAGTCACACCACTATTTTGTGTCTACTAAGACAGACAAAAAATGCTGCTAATTATAATCATAAGACATCAGTGATTGTAAATGAATCTTGATTTCAGACTTCTAAAATGTAAAAAAAAGTGCACGTTGGAACTGATGAAATATGGTAATTGTGAATGAAGGATTGGCTTAGGTCAGGTTGCAAGGGCTACTCTCTCCATACTTAGGATTCTTCTCTTTAAAGGGATCAATAAAGATTCAATAAAAGAATACTTGCAGCTGGGAGACCATATTCCTGAGAACAAAGCTCAATTTGTGCTACAAAAAAAGGAAGGTATAAGAATGATGTTTTATCAAGTAGAGGATAGCAATAAAGAGATAGAAATGATATGAAAAAAAAAGAAAAGGACCAAATAGAAATTTTGAAGTTGAAAAGTACAGTAATTGAAATGAAAAATACACTAGAGGGGGTCAACATAAGATTTCAGCTAGCAGAAGAAAGAAGCAGTGAACTTGTACTTGAAATGAGGTTATCCAGTCTGAGTAACAGAAAGAAAAAACAACAAAGAAAAATGAACAGATCCTCAGAGACATGTGGGGCACTGTCAAGCATACCAACATACACGTAATGGTAGTCCCAGAAGGAAAGGAGAGAGAGAAAGGGGCAGAAAGGACACTTAAAGAAATAATGATCAGAATGTTCCAAATTTGATGAGAAACACTAATCCATATATTCAATAATCTCAATGAAGTCCAAGTAACATAAACTCAAAGAGATACACACATAGCCACATCAATGTGGTAAAAGTCAAAGAAAAAGATAAAATCTTGAAAATAACAAGAGAAAAATTACTTATTACATACAAGGAACCAATAAGATTAACAGCTAACCTCTCATTAGAAATAATGGAGGTCAAAAGGCAGTGGGATAACATTCACAATGCTAACAGAAAAAGATGACAATCTTTTGTCAAGAATTCTATGGCCAGATCACAATAGAGGTTCCTGGACAGAGCTGGAGAAAAATGTAGAACAAAATTCTAACTCACAAAAAAAGACCAGACTTACTGGCTTGACAGAGACTGGAGAAACCCCAAGAATATGGCCCCTGGACACCATTTTAGCTCAGTAATGAAGTCATTCCTGAGGTTCACCCTCCAGTCAGAGATTAGACAGGCCCATAAAACAAAACTAGACTAATGGGGCACAACAGTTCAGGTACAAGGACTAGAAGGCAGGCGGGGCCAGGAAAGCTGGTAATAAGGAACCCAAGGTCGAGAAAGGAAAGTTTTGACATGTCGTGAGGTTGTTAACCAATGTCATAAAACAATATGTGTACTAACTGTTTAATAAGAAATTATTTGTTCTGTAAACCTTCATCTAAAGTACAATAAAAAAAATTAAAAAAAAAGAATTCTTTGGCCAGCAAAACTATCCTTCAAAAATAAAAGCGATAATAACCAAAATATATATAAAATTTTGGCAACTTAACAACAAAAAAACAAATAACCCAATAATAAAACGGGCAAAGGACTTAAATAGACATTACACCAAAGAGGACATTGAAATGGCCACCAGACACATGAGAAGATGCTCAGCATCATTAGCTGCCAGAGAGATGCAAATCAAAACCACAACGAGATACCATTTCACTCCCACTAGGATGGTTTGCTACAAGTCAGAATCGACTCGACAGCAAAAGCTAGGATAGATAAGATTAAAAAACAGAAAACAGACTTCCGGGCAACATGGCACTCTAGGCAGAAGCACCACGCCATCCCTCTACAGCAAAGATCCGAAAAACTAAGCCAAACAGAGAAAACAGCAATCCTGAAACCCTAAGCATCAAAAGAAGAGATAAAGAACTCATCCAAGCACCAAATGGAATAAGAAACTGACTGAGAACAGAGAGTGAGGAGAGATACATGCAGAGGTCAACTATCAGCTAACACAACACAGATCTGCCATCTTGGGCACCTATCAAAGACCAGAGAACAGGGGGTATGATAAAGCACTTCACGGAGCTTCCAGCAGGAGACAGAACAACCAGTAACCAGCAATATACACTTTCCCACCCCCCACCCTTCTTCACTCCCACTCAGCCTCCTCTGCCTTCCGAGGCCACGGTCTCTTGGCTGGGAAGCACTGGCTGCTTGGATTCCACCCGCCCACACTGGCTGACTCCCTGAGTGCCATTTGTTGGCTGCTGGTGTTGCTTTTTCCCACTTCTTTTGATTTCTTCCTTACCTCTCACCACCACCCACTCCTTTCTCTCAAATACCCTGGCTCCGTGCACCATCTTTGCCTCTTCCTGAAAGACTGTGAAATGACGCTCGAATGTGAAACTGCTTCCCGGTCTGTGCTGCCACGCTGATGGGATCCTGGGGCTTTTTTTCTTCTGTTTGTTTGTTTTGAATTGTTTTCTTTTTCTTTTCTTGAACTAGGAGCCCATTCTAGCTGGGCAGTACTGTGCAGCTTGGGACCTACCAACTCAGTTTGTGCAGACATGCAGAGGGATCCCTGAGAGCATTTCTTTTTTCGTGTTTTTTTGGGGGGGAGTTTTTCTTGCTCTTTTTTTAAAAAATTTGTTTTGTTTTCTTTTCCCTCCTTATCCCTTTTGTCTTTCTTCATTACTCAGTTTCTTTTCTCTCTATACCTTCATTCTTTTCCTGTCCCCTGAATACCTGGTGCCGAGTGACAACTCTACACTTTCTAGCCAGGCTGAATTTCAGCGCCTGGGATCAACTTCCCCGGACCCCATAGCCACACAGGTGGGATCCCAGGGAGCTTTTCTTTTTTCTTTCTAATTTTTATTTATTCATTTCTTTCTTTTCTTTTCTTTTCTTTTCTTTTCTTTCACCTTTTTGTTTTCTCCTTTTCATAGTCTCTCATCTCTCCACTCCAATGTCAAGCTCCCCTAGCACTCTTTTTTGTTTGTTTGTTTTTGGCTCCTGTTCCTCTCTCCTCTCTCTCCTCTCTTCCATACCCATCTTAGCTCCACACATCAAAGTCTCCCCTCTCCATCCTGCCTACCTGCACCATGCGCTTAACATCACACCACCAAGCAGCACAGGCACAGCCTACCAGAACCTGCCCTGCACTGATTACCAGCCCGCCCTGGTGGCAGTAGTAAGTGCCACAAACAACCCATCCCAGAAACACCCCTTCAGATAGACCTGCCCTGCTGTACAATATCTGAGCGACTGACCCTGCCAATTGGAGAAGGAGGCAAAAAGTATTGTGCCCACAGACAAGCAAACAACAAAGAACATGCAGCCCACCTGCTCAGACGTAGCCAAATAAAACAAAAAAGGACCAAAAAACCAAATCTACAAATCAATAAGTGAGAAAAATAACTACTGAATGCCCTGAAGACAGCAGATAATATCAAAACATTTACAAAAACAGGGCAGGATGGTTCCAGTAGGTGTCCAAAATAAAACACCAGATGAATTTCCAGTAGAATAAAAGACACCATAATTACCCGATAGGGAATTCAAATCTCTAATTCTCAGAATTATCCAAGGGTTTAAGCAAAAAGCAGACAAAAATGAGCAAAAAAAAGAGACGAATTCATGGACAAGACAAACAAAAAAATGGGAGAATTCAGGAAAATAATACCGGAACAAAATGCAAAAAAAATTCACAACTGGAAATCATACAAAAACAACTATTAGAAATACAAAAGATAAACAACAAGATTTCAGAAATGGACAGTGTCATAGAAGGACTGAGGAGCAGATTTGAAATGGTGGAAAACAGGATCAGTGAAATTGAAGACAAACACTTGGATACCACTCTGTTTGAGGAAAACTCAGAAAATAGAATGAACTAAAATAAAGAGACCCTGAGAATTATGGGGGATACAATCAAAAGCAAAAATTTGTGAGTGATCAGAGATGCAGAAGAGGGGGAGAAAAGAGAAGACACAGAGAGGATCATTGAAGAATTGCTGACAGAATACTTCCCTAATATCATGAAAGATGAAAAGCTGACCATCAAAGAAGCTCAACAAACCCATATAAGATACACTTCAAAAGAAAATCACTAAGATATATCAGAATCACACTTGCCAAAAGCAAAGACAAACAAAGCATCCTGAGAGCAGCTGGAGAAAAACAAAAAGTCACATACAGAAGAGAAACAATAACATTAAGCTTGGATTATTCGGCAGAAACCATGCAAGCAAGAAGGCAATGGGATGACATACATAAAACTTTGAAAGAAAAAAATTGCCAGCAAAGAATAATATATCCTGTAAAACTCTCATTCAAATATGATGGTGAAATTAGACATTTCCAGATAAACAGAAATTAAGGGAATATGTAAAAATCAAACAATACTTAGAAGAATTATTAAACAGAGTCCTTCGATCTGAGAACAAACAACATCAGACCACACTCTGAATCTAGGACGCAGGATTATACCAGCCAGATACCAGTCTAGGAAATGAACTCTCAAGGACTATCCAATACCAAAAGAAATAGAACAGGGAATCAGAGCAGTTAATCTGTAAATAACAACAACATCAGAACAATAAAAGAGGGAATAAATGGTGTAGGTATAGAACCATCTAATGGAGAGGAAGGCAAGGTGATACCAAGTAATAATAGACTTCTTCAAACTTAGAAAGATAACGGTAAATCTCACGGTAACCACAAAGAAAGTTAACAAACCTACTCATAAAAATAAAGAGGAAAAACATAGAGTCTTAGTAAAAACAAAACCTACAAAAACAAAATAAATGAAAAAAAATCCACAAACAAAAGTAA
>NW_004444006.1:4994554-4995777 GCF_000243295.1 Trichechus manatus latirostris | reverse complement strand
AACAAAATCGACAAACCACTGGCCAGACTGACAAAAGAAAAACAGGAGAGGACACAAATAACCCAAATAAGAAATGAAATGGGGGACATTACAACAGACTCAACTGAAATAAAAAAGATCATAACAGAATATTATGAAAAACTATACTCCAACAAATTGAAAACCTAGAGGAAATGAATAAATTTCTAGAAACACACTACCTATCCAAACCACAACAAAGTGATGTTGAAAATCTGAACAGTCCCATAACAAAAGAAGAGATTGAAAAGCTAAAAACAAAACAAAACAAAACAAAAACTCCCAAGAACCAAAAAAGCCCTGGCCCAGATGGCTTCACTGGAGAATTCTACCAAACATTCAGAGAAGAGCTTTTACCAGTACTATGCAAACTATTTCAGAATATAGAAAAGGAAGCGACACATCTGCATTCATTCTATGAAGCCAGCATAATGCGGATACCAAAACCAGGCAAAGATGCCACAAAAAAAGAAAATTACAAACCAGTATCTCTCATGCATATAGATGCAAAAATTCTCAATAAAATTCTAGCCAATAGAATCCAGCATCATATAAAAAAAAAAATACACCAAGAACAAGTAAGATTCATACCAGGTATGCAAGGATGGTTCAACATTAGAAAATCAATCAACATAATACACCACATAAATAAAAGGAGAGAAAAGAATCACATGATCATCTCAATTGACACAGAAAAGGCATTCGACAAAGTCCAACACCCATTCCTGATAAAAACTCTCAATATAATAAGTATAGAAGGGAAATTTCTCAACATAATAAAGGGCATCTATAAAAAACCGATAGCTAACATCATTCTTAAAGGAGAAAGGCGGAAATCATTCCCCTTGAGAACTGGAACAAGACAAGGATGCCCTTTATCACCACTCATATTTAACATTGTGCTGGAAGTTCTAGTTAGAGCAGTCAGGCAAGAAAAAGAAATAAAGGGCATCCAAATTGGTAATGAAGAAGTTAAACTGTCCCTGTTTGCAGATACGATACTATACATAGAAAACCATAAAGACTCCACGAGCAAAACTACTGGAACTAATAGAAAGATTCAGCAGAGTAGCAGGATACAAGATAAACAGACAAAAATCAGTTGGATTCCTATACAGCAACAAAGAGAATGATGAAAATGAAATCAGAAAAACAATACCATTTATAATAGCCCCTAAAAAAATAAAATACTTAGGAATAAATCT
>NW_004444006.1:4958300-4994267 GCF_000243295.1 Trichechus manatus latirostris | reverse complement strand
TAGAAATTTTTGAAATGGCCTGTCTTTGGCTATGTGTATTTTCACCAAAAAAAAAAAAAGGTTGAGAAGTTATAGGGTTGATATGTTGTGGGGTTGTTAACCAATGTCATAAAACAATATGTGTACTACTCTTTCATGAGAAACTATTTGTTCTGTAAGCCTTCACCTGAAGTACAATTTAAAAAATATAAAAAAAATCAAGTACAATTAAAAAAAAGAAATAAAAAGAAACATGACACAAAATCTTATACATGTATCTCATAGCCACATTAATCAGAATAACCATCAAGTGGAAACAACTCAAATGCCTACCAACTAATGAATGGAGAAACAAAATGTAGTTCATCTATTCAATGAAATATTACTCAATCATGAAAAGGAATGAAGTACTGATACATGCTACAATGTGGATGAACCTTGAAGACTTTATGGTAAGTGAAAGAAGCCAGACACAAAATGGCACATACTGTATTAATCCATTTATATGAAATGTCCAGAAGAGTGAATCCATAGAGACAGAAAGTAGATTAGGTGGTTATCAGGAGGTG
Organism: Trichechus manatus latirostris; assembly: GCF_000243295.1. Taxonomy (NCBI): domain Eukaryota; kingdom Metazoa; phylum Chordata; class Mammalia; order Sirenia; family Trichechidae; genus Trichechus; species Trichechus manatus. The sequence continues at coordinate 4,993,719 of NW_004444006.1, read as the reverse complement.
AGGTGTGGGAATGGGGAGTGATTGCTAATGGGTGTTGTTGTTAGTTGCCATCGAGTCGACTCCAACTCATGGTGACCCCATGTTCAACAGAATGAACATTGCCTGGTTCTGCGCCATCTTCACGATAGTCGTTGTGGCCACTGTGTATTAGGAGTACCTTCCAACCTAGGGGGCTCATCTTCCAGCTCTATATCTGACCGTATTCTGTTGTAACCCAGAGGGTTGCCATTGGTAGTTTTCAGAAGTATATCACCAGACCTTTCTTCCTAGTCCGTCTTAGTCTGGAAGCTCTGCTGAAACCTGTCCACCATGGGTGATCCTGCTGGTATTCAAAATACTGGTGGCATAGCTTCCAGCACCACAGCAATATACAAGCCACCACAGTATGACAAACTGACAGATGAGTCATAGTGCTAATGGATACTGGGTTTCTTTTTGGGGTGAAGAAAATGTTCTAAAATTACACAATGGTGATGATTACACAATTCTGTGAATATACCAAAAACCAGGGAACTGTGTACTTTCAAAGAGTGAATTTTATGGTTTATGAATTATATCTCAATAAGCCTCTTATTAAAAAAATAAAAATAAAAGAGTCACTCAGAGTTTCATTCCTCTCCAAAATGATCCTGAGTTTTCCAGCAAGGACAAAGGGGCAGGAGAAGAATTGGGAAGGGCTAAGCTGTCATTTTATTGAGTGCTTCTATTGGTCAGGCACTATGCTGGGCACTTTACATACCTAAACTCATTTGAATCTAGGACTAACTCCATGAGGAAGGAATTACTATCTCCATTTTACAACTGGTGAAACTGAGGCACTTGTAGGAAGTGAAGGAGTCAGGATTCAAAGCCAGGCCTCTGCTCTATTTCTGCCTCCCTGCCTCCCCCTGGGGCCTTTCTACTGGGGTTCCAGCCACAGATGCCCCTGCTCCTCTGTCTCTCTGGGGATTGAGTGGAGGAGATGGGGTTCACCAAATAGGTTTCAGTCTCTGATACCCTATCCAACTGAGCTCTCATTCTTGGGTTGAGGGTGGGGGAGGGGGTGGGGGTGGGGGTAGAGGGCAAATGAGCTCAGCACTGGCTGGTGAAAACCTGTTTTGAGCTCCCAGCTTTAAGGCTGAGTGTATTTTAACACAAGTCAGGAAATTTCCCGACCAGGGGATCAATACCTACTCATTTATTCATGATGGGGTGGGGGAAGGGGCTGGGGCTGGCAGCCAGTGGTAGCTGGCTCCTCCAGGTAAAGGCTTCTCCAGGCATTTCCTTTACATGACAGTGCTCCCACCCTCCTTCTCCCTCCCCCTAGCTCTGTCTAAGCACTGCTAGCTAGGTACTTTACAAAGTTTACTCATTTGTATATACCATCTCATGAGTAACTTGTAAGGTTGATCTAATCCCTGGCTTATTGAGGTACAGAGGGTTGGAGTAACTTGCCCAAGGTCACACAGCTAATAAGCGGCAGGGCTGGGTTTCAAGTTCGGGTGGGAGAGGGGCATTAGAGGATGTGCCTCTGAAGAAGTGGCATCAGCTTTCCAGATTCAGCTTCTCTCTACCCACTCCCTCCACTCCAGCCTTCCCAACTGCCTGAGCTCTTTGAAGACACTTTTTCAAGCCCTGTCAGATGATTCAGTAAGGTAGGCAGCAATTCTCACTTGACAGATGAGAAAACTGAAGCCCAGGGAAGGCAAAATCACAGAGCAGTACATCAGACGCTGCTCTACGACCAGAACCCTGCTCTTCTCCCTTCCTGCTGAGCATTTTCCCCACAGCCCACAGAAAGACAAACCAGTTTTCCATACCAGCCTGGAAAGTTTGGGATGAAGGCTTTTAATCGCATCCTACCTGCAAGAGCATAGGGCCCAATCAAGAGTCTAGGCCTCAGCAGCCTCCTAGGAATATGCCTTAAAGGCTGGTTACTTCCCCACCCCCCTACTATGCCCAGCACCAGCTTGGGCCCAGCTGTGCCTTACAGAGGTGCTGAGGAAACCCTGGGGAGCATCAGTTCCCAGGTAGGCAGCAGGAGCAACCTTCAGATGCTGGCCCTTGGCCCCAGGTGTACTGTATTCCTGATGTCTCAGGCTTCCCCAGCAGCAGCAGGCATCTTGTTCTTCCTCCCCCTGCCTGCTTGGCCTGCTTCAGGACCCAAGCTGCTGCCTGGAGCCAGACAGTTCATGGAAGCCCCATCCTCTGTCCCCAGGGACAGCTCAAATGACCATTAAGCCCTGAGAAGATGCAGGCAGTGGTAGGCAAGGGCCTACCACTTCAGGAAGCATTTTGTTCTCTGTTAATCAGCTTCCTATGGTCATCAGAGAGGGTGTGGGCCCTGTAAGGGAAGCAGCTGCATCAGTTATTCATGGCTGCCCCTCTGTGATCTAAGACTTAAAAGCTCTGGGCTTGGTGGGCAAGCAGGCATCTGGACAGTGCAAATTACATAGCAGGGAAGAAGAGATGGGTGTTTCACATAAAGTCTCATCCCCATGGAATCCAGCCTGAAAGGCCTCCCTGGGAGGTGTGGATAGGCCAAGGAGCTTGAGGGCAGTGGGCATCTTCTTGGGGTCAGAAAGAACTTCCTAGCACTCACTTCTCTGTGACCCTGGGCTCTTCTCAGTCTCTCTCATGGCTGTTGAGCCCCCTTTACCAACTCAGACTCATGGGCCTTTATAAAGCATCCATTCACCCACCCCCTCCCATTGTACAGATGAGGAAGCTGAGGCTCAGAGAGGGGGAAGGCTGTATTGTGAAAGATGGTGGCAGAGTTAAGAGAAAACTCCACCGCCTTACTCCCATCTCTCATCCTGCCCGTGCCCCACTACTTTAGCTTAGAGATACCAACTCGTCGGAGCGCAAGGACTATGGGATTCACCTCCATCTTCCCAGCCCCAGTACTGCTGTTTAGTAAACACTTTTTAGACAGATGATTTCCTGATCTAGGCAGCTCCTTAGAGACAGTTGAGCTGTGGAGAAGCTCAATGACTGGTTGAGGTGGGCTGGCCCTTGGCTCCAAACCCTGGCCTTGGCCTCAAGACTGCCTGTGTGTTCTAGAGTCCTCACAAAACCATCTAGCGGCCAAATCTCCACTCACTTCACTGCCTCACTCAGGATGTGGAAGCTCAGGGATATTTCATGTTAAACAGAAATATATATGTTTTTCTGCTTTCCCCAACTTCAGCTTGGGAGACTGCCATGCCCAGAGCTCCATCTGTGCTAGATCCAACCAGGAAGGGAACAGGCACCAGAGAACTCTTTATGTAGGCCTGTCACAGACAGGGACTGGCCTTTGAAATCTCTTTGACCCTTGGTCCCCAGGCTACCACTTCACTTGTTTCCGGGTAATTAAAGAGTGGTGTCAGGATTCTCAACCTCTCTCTTCCCAACACCTCCCAAAGCAATTCCTTCCCAGCCAATCTCTCTCCTTCATGCTCTTCCTTGTTGGCTTAACGCCTCCAGGAAACTTGACTGGATTTACACTTGGGACCCATGCACTTGCTTCCCTGGCCCCACTTTACTCAGAAATTTCATCCCTACCCTATAGGTCCATCTGTCCATTCCCAAATCACTCTCTGTCCTGACAGTGATTTTATAGGGAAAGTACTGTTACTTCCATCTTACAGATGAGGAAATTGAGGCTGAAAGAAGTCAGGTCCCTTGCCCAAGATTAAATAAGTGCTGAATGTGTACTTTAAACCAGATTTTCTGACTTCAGAGCCCATGCTGTTAACCATGTTACTGGAATTTCTAGGTAATTCTGGCTGTTAATCAGAACAATGGGGCAGAATGTTTGCAATCTGGACAGTTCTAGAACATATGGGGTGTTAGCGCTAAGGATCTATGATTCTTTGCTTTTCTGTCCCTATCCATGAGTCTGGAGTTAACCCTGAAGATCAGGCCTGGTCAGAGCCTAACACAGGACTACAGGCACTTAATGAAGGCCTCCTGGTCATGCATCTCAGAGGGTCCTTGGAAACTGGCCCAGAGGAGCACGTACTGATTGGAGGATAGGGAGTGGGCGCCTAACCGCAGCTTCTCTCCATTGTCAGCCTTAGCAGACCCCACCTCAAATCCAGTTGAGTCTCCTGATGGCCCTCCCTCCTGGCCCAGAGCTTAAGACAGACCTGAGAGGGGAAGACAGGATCATAATAGTAATAGCTCAAATAATACTAATAATAGCAGAAATTGTGTCCCTGGCCCTGTTCCAAGTACTTTACATATATCAATTCATTTTATCTTCACAATAGCCTTATGAGGTAGAAAATATTATCCCTATTTTACAGATGCAGAGACTGAGGCACAGAGAGGTTGAGTGATATGCCCAAGGTCACACAGCTAGTAAGTGAGGAACCAAATCTAGGCAGTCTGTCCCCAAAAATCTAAGTCCCACCAGCCGACAATTCAGTGTGGCTGCCAACAGACCAGGTGTGTGGGGTGCTGTGGTGAGTGCTGGGACCCTGGATATCCTCCAAGACACTACTTGTACTCGCTTCTCCCTGCAGAGGGGCCCTCTGGTACTGGCCTTCCTTCTTACATCCCTCGTTCTATGCCTGACCACCTTGCACATTCTCCAGGCCCCTTCTCATACTGCTTCCCACTCCCACCTCCACTAATGAGGGTGCCACTGGCTGGGTCCTATTGAGGATGAACAGATCTCTGTATTCTGCAAGATTTCATATTATTGCTTCTGTTGTGCCCAGGAGTTAGATCAGCAAGCCTGTCAGTGCCCACTGCCTACACCATACCTAAGCTTGCTGTACCATTTGGGCACTGGTTTGATCAGTTTGGCTAACCCTACCAGGGCCTCCTTGGCATCCATGTCAGTTTTCCCAGTCCTTCCCCTCCCTCTGTACCCACCCAACACCCCTGGCCCAAGCCAAACTGAGCTCATACTTGAGCTCTATGGACGTGGCAAGAAACATTCTTACTATGTGCCAAGCATTGTGAAAGGCACTTTGAGGGTGCCATCTCATTTGATCCTCACATCAGCTTTTGAGGTAGGGATTCATAGCTCCAGTTTACAGATAAAGAAACTGAGGCTTAAAGAAATACTCAGTGGGTTAAGTGGTAGAACTAGAAGTGAAGCCAGGTCTGTCTGATTCCAAAGACACAATTTGGGCAGAAGGAATATATGAACTGGGGAGAGGAGAAAAGCCTGGAGGCTGAGCAGTAACCGTGTGGGCTTGGATTAGGGTGGTAGGCATGGAGATACCGGGGTGAACCTCTGAGAAGTTTGGCTAATAATAGCTAGCATTTCTTGAGTGCTTACTGTATGCTAAGCACTGTGCTCCATGCCTTATATGCATTAGCTCCTTGAATCCACACGAGAACTCTGTGACATAGATGATACTATTATCCTCATTTTACAGATGAAGAAACTGAGGCATAGAGAGCTGAAGTAACTTGCCTAAGATCACCCAGCAAATAGGTGGTGGAGTCAGGACTCTTATCCAGGCCTGAATGACACTCATTTCATTTGCTCTTTTCATTTGCTATAGACAGGAATGGATGACTGATTGGCCCTGAGGGATGCAAAAGAAAGCAGAATCAGAGCCTAGCTGACCGAGACCAGACCAGACCGACAGAATGCTGGGTTGAGGGAGCAGCCTGCAAACTGTGACGTGCCGTGCAAATGTACTCCAGCTGGGGACAGAGGCTGGAGAGCCAGGAAGGTGAGTTTTGTTGGAAATGGGAGAGGGGAATGGGAGAAGCTCGGGCCAATGTACTCCCAAGGGTAGCCATGGGAGGGGGCTGAATAGGGAGTCTTGCAAAATGGACAGCTGGTAATCAGAGCTGGCTGAATCAGGGATCTCAATCTGGATAACTTGGAGCCGCAAAGAATAGAGAGTCTGATCCAGGAGCCAGCAGCAGCCAGGGTACTCTGAAGGAGGTGAAGCGATAGGGTTCTTGCTGGGAAGGGAATCAAGGATCCACTGGCTCACAGAGATTGGAGGGGAGGCATGGGTGACTATGCAGATGGCTGTCAGTAAACTCCATTCAAGCCATCAACTGGAGCTCACTGCTTTGTTCAGGGAAATAAGACACAAATGCCAATGACTCCAAATCTAGGTCCACTGTATGAGATGGAGTGGGCAAACAGAGGTTGTAGTCAGCCAGGAGAAGCGGGGAGCTAGTCTTCAAGGGTGGCAGGACTTTTAAGAAAGTCCTAAGGGCTGAGATGTGGAGAGGCATTCTGGGCGGAGGGCACAGCACACAGAAAGGCCTGGCACAAAGGATGAATCAGTACATATCTATTGAATTGCATCCACACACCCAGCCACATGAACACAGATGCCCCTCCCTCCTTTATTATGCCCAAATTCCTCCATCATCACGGCACTGGGTTTTAATTGCTCACATGTCTGCCTCTCTCACCCATCGATGGGGAGGATGCAAGGGCAGAGACTTGTCTTCATAGCCATAACTTACTGGTGGCGTACTTTGCGCTGGCTATCTTACATACCTTGTTTCTTTACATTGTCCCAAACTGCCACTTTGTATCTTACTGAAGTCCTTATGCCTAGAGGCCTAACTTGGTACTAGGTCCCAGTGAGTTCTGTGTAGATGGCAGTGGTAGGAACAAATGAGGAATGAATGTAAGCTTTGGTGACTAACCTTGGTCACCTAGATGGGGCCCCGGGGTGGTATTCGGAGATGGGGTGTGGCGGGGTGTGTGTACATCTGCCAGTCCTAATGGCAGTTGACTCAGACCCCTGGGGGCCTGTGTGGAGGGAATGATGAGCCTGGGACTGAGTCTTCCTGAGTTTCCCAAGGACTAGGGGGAGACACCACAATCTCCGCTAGGCTTCTCTCCCCTGAGATCCCATGGTGAATCCTGCCACCCCCACCTCCACATTCTCCCAGCTACTCTCCCCTCCCCAGCCCTAAATGAAATGCCATCAGCATATTAATAGGACATTATAGTTCCTAATGAGGATCCAGAAAACATTTATGGAGGAGATTAAAGACAGCTCCACCCCATTAAACAGCCCTGAGTCCTCCCAGGAGTCCCCTCCAGTGGGGGAGGGGCAAGAAGCTGAGAGGAGGTGAACTGCTCTGAGGGGAACACTCCCCTTCCCCGCACTCTCTCTGCTGGCCTGGCAAGAAGGAAGGTGTGAAGGGAACCCTGCCTACTCTGCACATCCAGTTCCCTTTTTCCTTGGGTTCTTTAGTTAAGAGCTGGGCCAGCACAGGAATGGCATTCCTCCTATCCTAGTCCCAGAAGGCTCCAGCAGCTGGATCTTCCTCAGGGCAAGAAGGTCTTGCCGCACCAGCTCAGATCCTCCTCCAGGTCCTGCCCCCACCCTAATCTGACCCAGGCATAGGAGTAGTCAGGCTAGCCATGCTGCCACTAGCTTCTGCCTTTGTGCTTCAGTTCAACATAACTCCACAAATATCTATAAATAAGTACTCACAGTGATTGGGCATCTAGTATGTGCTGGGCACCACATGGGGCTCTTACCCATCTGGGATCTCACTGAATCCTTAAAACAACTGTTCAAAGTAGAGATTTTTGGTCTGCTTTATAAATGAGAAAACGAGGTCCAGAGAAGGGAAGCAATTTATCCAAGGTCACACACCAACTCTGGGATCTGAATTCCAGTCTGTCTGATTTTAAAGCCCACATTCTTTCCATTATACCATGTGGCTTAATTAGCACCTCCTTGGTGTCAATGATCCTGCCAAGTGCTAGAATTTTCTGGGCTTCACCTCCCAACCTCTCACTTTTTCCCCAGAGGCTGAGTGGTATCATGGAAAACATGAGACGGCAGAGATAGAAAGACCTGGATTTCAATCCCAGCTCTGCCATGTGTGACCTTGGAAATTCTCAACCTTTCTGAGTCTCCGTTTTCTCACCCGTCAAAAGAGGCTAGGAACACAAGGTCTTGTGAAGAGTCAATGAGAAGTGTAAACATTGACCGCTGGCACTACTCTCTATACCTCGATTTTCATCTGTCAAATGAGGCTAATTTTGCCCGCTTAACTGCTTCCCTATGGCAGGACAAAGGGACACAGTGCAAGCAATAGAGTGCTACACAAAGGCAAGGGTTATTGCCAGCAGCCCTCTTAGTCCTCAGCCTGTTAGGACCAACAAGACACCTGAGGGAGCTTGCCCAGGCTAAGGCCCTAGACCCAGGAAAGGAGGAAGCAGTAAGGGTTTGAGACATTCCTTGGAAGACGTTCCGCAGTGCTCTGCAGTCCCTGATTCTTGGCTCCTCAAGCTCAGGGAACTGACAGGAGGAATGCTGGCCTTGTGCTTGCTGTTTCTTTTGCCCTCTGCCCAAGCACTCTTCCCCTAATACCCTCAGGCTGGCTCTCTCAGTGCCTTTAGGTTTCTGCTGAAATGGCTAACAGATTTAAATTCCCATACGAAACTCTCCCCCCACCCACCCCACCCCAGCACTCCCATTCCCCTTTACCACTTTATTCTTATTCAATGCACTTCTCACCTTCTAATGTGCACTATAATTTACTTGTCTTCTTCATTGTCTATCACCTATCACTGGGATATAAGCTCCATGAAGGCAGATTTCTTTGGTTTGTTCACTGCTGTATCTCCAGCACCTAGAACAGTGCCTGGCAATAAATAAATACTGAATGAATGAATGAAATAGGCCAGAGACTCCTTTATTTCAGGTCTGGGCTGTGTACTCTCTTCCCAAGCTAGACCTCTTTTCTGGAAGGGAAATCTTGGTCTAGGTTTGGTTGTTCATTTATTTACTCATTTAACATGTTGTGTGTGCACACTTGTGTGCATGCACCAGGCATTGTGCTAGGTGCTGGGCTTACAGCAGGAAACCAGACAGACATGGTCCCTGCCCTGATTCAGCTTCCATTTGGGGCATGGAAAAAGAAAGTAAATACACAAACAAGCTGATTTAAAAGAGTGCTTAATGCTATGAAGAACATAAAGCCATCTTATGAGCTAGAGAGTGACAGTGTGGTCAATGAAGGCTTCTGAGAAGAGGGACATTGGAACTGACACTCGGTGATGAGATGGAACCAGGGGGTCAAATGCTGGGGGAAAGGCCATTCCAGGTAAAGGTGCCAGCAAGTGCAAAGACCTAGAGGCAAGAACACAGGCTGTATGAGTGAGAGGTCTTAAGCCTGATCTTCGCTTTACGCCCATTCCCTTTTAGGAAGTGTCATGGATCGAATTATGTCTCCCCAAAAATGTGTGTATCAGTTTACCTGGGCCATGATTCCCAGCATTGTGTGGTTGTCCTCCATTCTGTGATTGTAATTTTATGTTAAAGAGGATTAGGATGGGATTGCATAACACCCTTACTAAAGTCACATCCCTGATCCAATGTAAAGGGAGTTTCCCTGGGGCGTGGCCTGCACCACCTTTTATCTTACAAGAGATAAAAGGAAAGGGAAGCGAGCAGAGAGTTGGGGACCTCATATCACCAGGAAAGCAGTGCCGGGAGCAGAGCACCCCCTTTGGACCTGAGGTTCCTGCACTGAGGTGCTCCCAGACCAAGTAAAGATTGATGAGAAGGCCGACAGAGAGACAAAGCCTTCCCCTGTAGCTGACGCCCTGAATTTGGACTTCTAGCCAGCTAGACTGTGAGAAAATACATTTCTCTTTGTTAAAGCCATCCACTTGTGGTATTTCTGTTATAGCAGCACTAGATGACTAAGACAGGAGGTGTCTTGGAAAAGCTGAAGTAATGTCACACTTGAAGACAGGATTGTGTCAGTTACCTGCACTCATGTGGAAGTATACTTTTTATGTGTGGTGTGTGGGTGTGTATATGGGGAGGGTTACAGAAGAATAGGTGGCCTGTGTCCCCAGGCAGATGGCAGGGTACAGCCTGGGCAGCACCTCATTAAAGATGGTACAAAGCTCACTCAGTTCCTGTAGAGAGAAATGTGTGGAAAGGGGGCCAAACTTAGGGTCCAGGGGTCCTAGATTTTAATCCTGGCTGTGCCATTGACTTACATGTCATTTTTGCCAGGTCCTTTTCCCTTCCTAGGTCAGTGTCTCCATCTATAAGATAAGAGAGAGGGCCTCAGTGGTGTCCAAAGGCCTCATCCATCTCAGACAGCAGGTGAACCCTAGATTACTCAGACATATTTTCCATAGACCTGGGATCTCAGTGGGCACAGCCAAGCACCTCCCATGATGCCAGTCTCTTCCTTTTGCTTACTTCTCCAAGAAAGTGATGTCTCCTAGTCATAGTAGTAGTGACAGAGGTGACTACAGGTGGGTGGCATTTGAAGGTTGGAAGTAGCTTGTGCCTGGGTCCCCCTGGCCTCCTTCCTACAAGTGCCCCTCCATCTTTCCAGCTAGCTCATTTCTTCCATTCCTGGGAGGCCACTCTCCAGACAATGGTGCGCAGATGCTGCATTTCTCAGGTTCCCTACTGGGCCTAGCTGAGCCAAGCCCCACAGCCCCAGACCTGGGGCTGCTCCCTGCCCCACCACAAGCACCAGTGCCAGGCCCCCACCTGCCCCATAATCGCTCTCACTGCTCCTCTCTGAACTGACTCCAGCTTGGCTGCATTGCTGTGATAATGAGGTGTCTGTGACTGAATGCAGTGGGAGGTCAGGGCCCCAGGAGACAGGTTGGAGCAAGCACAGAGACCATCCCAGCTGGTCCTGCAATCCACCAGGTGCCCCCCACCCACCCCACCAGCCTCAGTGTCATCTTAGGCCCCACTTGCTTATTTTCAACTGCCCAGATCCCAGGGGCAAAGGCTTAAGATTTTTAAGTTGAAAAATTCAGCTCCATGACAATGAGGATAATAGGAAGAATCTTGGGTTTCAAAGAAATGTCCTGCTAATAACCCCTCCTATCCGGACAATACTCTCATGTTTACAAAGCACTTTTACTCATTCTGAAAATGTTTAACTGAGTGTCTGACTTGGTGCCAAGCCTCATGCTGGGCCATAGGGAAATGAGGAACAAGATATGACCTACGCCTGCCTAGCTCCCTGCCGAGTGGGGAGACAGGGAAACTGGCCATGATGGTACTTGGGATCAGAGCCCAGACAGGGGGTGGAACAAGTCAGGGGACAGGGTGCCCAATCCAGTTAGAAGTGGGCAATTTGGGGTGGGGGGGAGGCAGAAAGGTTTCTCAGGAGAGGTAACCATCTGAGGGTCTTAAAGAATGAGCAGGATTAGCCAGGCAATGGGGAGTGAGGGTGAGACGGGGGGTGATCTGTGCAGAAGGAACAGCCTGAGAAGCCCAGAGGACATCTTACTTAATCCCAAAACTAGAATGCAGGCATTCTAGTTCCCATTTTATAGATGGTGAAACAAAGGCCCAGATGCGATAATAATGCTTTGCCTTTGGGGAAGTGTTACAGAGTTTGAAAGAGTGGTTTCTCACCCATCCTCTTGCTTTTCTGCTCACTGCTAACCCTATGATGTAAGGACTTTATCTGCACTTCATAGATGGGACAACACGCTCAGAGAAGGAAAGTGGCTAGAGACAAACACCCAGCTTTTTCCAAGTTTGCTCCAGTGTCTGGCTCAGCAATTAGAGGGCCAGGGGACACTAAGGGAGCTGTACCCACAAATCCATACCCCTTGTTCCTTCCTTCTGTCCTTGTCCTGGGAGGTGGGACTCACCCTATCACCTACCCTGTAACGTCCCCCCTGCCCCCACCCTACACTATCTCTCCCATGACTAAAGCAGAGTTTAGGTGAGAAAACACTTGTCCAGAGCCCCCATTCAATCAAACAGAGTGTCTAGAGTAGTGGTATTTGTGTGAATTATTTAGTAGCATTGGTTGGCAGGATGATGGCTGGGAGGAGGGTGGGAGTATGTGTTCCCATACGCCCAACGTGGCAGCTGCAGAGGAAGTGACCCCAGAGGCCAGACCCTCAGCTGCCTGGTCTCCCCTTCTCCATCCCAGAGAAATCTCAATCATGGAGTGCAGGGGGAGGGGATATGGGGAAAGGATAGGTGTGGGGAGGGAGCAGCTCGAGGGTAATTGGTAAGAATAGGTTACATGTACTGAGTGCTTATCATGTGCTACATGTTATCTTTTCTCCTTTCAATAATCCTGTGTGGTAAAGCTTTACTATTGCTCTTTTATGGAGCCCTGGTGGCATAGTTGTTAAGAGCTTGGCTGCTAACCAAAAAGTCGGCAGTTCGAGTCCACCAGCCACTCCTTGGAACCTTATGGGGCAGTTCTACTCCGTCCTATATGGTCTCTATGAGTGGAAATCAAAACGACAGCAACAGGTTTGTTTTTTTTAGTTGTTCTTTTATAGATGAGGAAATTGAGGCTCAGAGAGGTGAAGTAACTTGCCTAGGGTCACACAGCAAATAAATTGCAGTTCCAGGATTTAAGGACCCCTGGTGGCGCAGTGGTCAAGAGCTTGGCTGCTAACTGAAACGTCAGCAGTTCGAATCCACCAGCTGCTCCTTGGAAACCCTATGGGGCAGTTCTACTCTGTCCTATAGGGTCACTGTGAATCAGAATTGACTCGAAGGCAATGGTTTTGTGCACTCCAGAGTCTGCACATCCTTTCCACTGTTCCACCCCTTGCACTTGGGACTCAGGCCTCTAGGGTTTGGGCCCCCAAGGACCCCTGAGGGACAACCTGCTCTTCTGGCACTCCCTTTTCAGTGACCTCCTGACTGCTCAGGGCCCTATCTAGGACTGGGATCCAATCTCACTCCCATTAAAAACAGCTGCTAGTGTGAGGTGGGGGCTTGTTATGGGCTTCTAAAAGTGCAAGTATCAGGCTACACTATTTTCACTTTCTTCGTGTCTCCACCTGAAGGAAGAGATCCTGGAATTTCAGGTAGGTGGGAGATATTTTGGGGCCCCAGACAGGAGGAGTGTTGTAAACCTCTTCTTCAGAGGCCATAGAATGTGGGGAAGTGTCTTAAGGTACTGTTAAAAGGTGCAGGCACTGGAGTTAGCGTTGCCAGATTTAGCAAATAAAAAGACAGGATATCCCGCCCAGTTAAATTTGAATTTCAGATAAACAAAGAGTATTTTTTAGTATAAGTATGTCCTTTTTAATTTAAGTATGTCCTAAAAAAGCATTCATTGTTTATCTGAAATTCAGATTTAACTGGGTGTCCTGTATTTAATCTGGCAACCCTGACTGGAATCAAATTGCCTGGGTTTAAATACCACGTCCGTTACTACCTTAAATACCACGTCCGTTACTACCTAGCTGTGTGACTTTGGGCAAGTTAGTAACCTCTCAGTGTCTCAATTTCCTCATCTATAAACGATTGTTGAGAAGCTGTAGTGAAGTGATAAAGACTGCAAAGCACTTAGCACAGTGCAGGACACACAGAGCATCCAATAGACATGAAGTGTTTTACTCATTTTCTTCCTTCATGGATTCCTCCAAGATGCTCTTCTTGCTCCTTATTGTTCTTGGTCTGTGTCTTCCAGCCCATATGCTGGTGGGTGTGGGGGGTTACCTGTTACACAATGATAAGGGGAAAGGAAGAAGACTCGCGTCTTTTAAGTTCCTACTATGTGCTTATCACTGCTACGTATTTTCTGTAACTCATTGAACCCTCGCAACCCTACATGGTACTTACCATTATTCTTCCTATTTTGCAGATGAGGAAAAAGAGACTTAGGATGATGAATGCACTTGCCCAAGGCCATTCTGCTAGCCCTGGACCCTGGACCTATCTGACCTTCACAACCTGGCTCCACTTCCCCCATCTCCTGCCTTTCCCTCACTTGGGCCCCACGTTCTAGCGTGCTTAGGGAAAACCCCTGCCAGGTCTGGGGAGCAGGCATGGGGAATACAGCAGCCTTGAGAGAGGGAACCCTGGGTCCTCGAGCTGAACACCATCTGTGTCCCCCTCCCCTTAATCCCCTCCCCAGCCCAGACCATGCTGATAGCTCTATCCTGTGGAAAAATGCAGTTCTCTCCGATATGCCCAGTTGCATGTCTACTATGCATGCTAATCAGCGGCCAGCGCTTGCCAGCAATTTGCTTCAGTTCTGGGGCTTGCTCTGGGTTTATTTATTTTTTATATTTATACCTTCTGTGCAGAGATGGCTGGCTTGGAATGGGAGCAGGGTCTGGGGAAGAGGCCCAGTAGAAATGAGAGGAGCAAAGGAGCCAAAAGCTAGAAGCCGGGAGGGAAGTCAGGGGTCATCTCTGCCATCCGTCTGCCTCCTGACAAGACTGCACCTAAGGGAGAACAACGTTTAAAAGAATAACACAGGACCCTCCCAGAGCATTCCTGGCAGCCCTGGGATGTGGGTCTATCAAGAATTAGAAAGCCAGTGTTGAAGAGGATAGGGTAATGTGATGCATTCATTCTTCCAACCCAGATCTCCTGAGGGTAAACCTGTTGCCATTGAGTCAATTCTGACTCATAGCAATACAGACTGAGGCTTCATCTTGCCCGGCTTAATTGAGGAAAAACTTAGGCCCAGAGAGGCAAAGACACTTGAGCAAGTCACACAATGAGTTTGAGGCAGAACCAGGACCAGCGTCCAGGCCTCCTGACTCTCAGCCCTGAGCTCTCATGATTGCAGGCCACTGGTAGCTAGCTAAGAAGGAGAAGTCTTCCCCAAATCTGCTATCTGTCCCAAGGTAAGGTACCATAAACTGCCTGAAAGCTCTTCCCATGGAATTCTCAACAAGTTCTTGGTAACTGCCTACTTATGGCTCCCCAAGTTCTTTCTGACTGAGCTTTAACCTTTTCCCTCTGCTTCTGACTTTAAAGGAGATGGCTCCTCCTGCTCTGCTGTTAGCCCAGGCCTTGGCACATAGTAAGTGCTCAGTAAGCATTTGTCCTATGGCAACATGAATGAATAGTGGAGCAACTTGGCATTATCATGTAAGGCGGAAGATGAGCACATACTCTCAGACCCAGTAAGACACCAGAGAAATGCTTACACATGTATCCACCAGGAGACATGTACAAGGATGCTCATAGTAGTACTATTATAACAAAATATGCAAAACTATTTAAATGTTCATCATCAGGAGAACAGTTAAATTGTGGTATGTTTATACAATGGAATATCATATAGCAGAAAAATGAATGAACTACAGTTACATTTGTTAACATGATACATCTCACAAACATAATGTGAGGTGATAAAGCAAGTTGCTAAGTGTACATAGAATACCATTGATACGAAGCTTTCAACACACCAGAATCAGGAAAGTGGCTGTCTTGGGAGGAGAGAAAGGGAAATAGGATCAGAGAGGGTACACAGAGGACTGCTACTATATCTGTGATATTTTATTTCTGAAGCTGAATGGTAGGTAAAAAGGGGTTGTTGTATTCTTTTTGATTCCTTTTTGTATATCTGAAATATTTCATTATAAAAAACAAATTATAAGAAGAAGTGAATAAATGAATGCTGCTTCCCCCTTAGCCAGAGGGCTGATTCTCTTGTCTCTCTCTCTCTCTCTCTGGAACTCAGGAGAGCTTTGGCATCAAACTAACCTGGACTGGAATCTTGGCTCTACTCCTTGCTGCCCTGTGACTTGGGGATCCTATTACCTTCCTGCCGTATACACCTCGTGAAGCTACTGTGAGCATTCACTAAAGATGATGGAACGTCTTAGAGATTATGTAGCCCAACCTCCATTTCACAGATGGCAAAAGTGAGGCCCAATTGGGAACCTCAACCCCTGCCCTGGGAACTAAGAAAACAATTGCTCCTTACCTCACTACCAACCAGACAAGGCCAGGGAAGGAGGCAGCTCAGATGGTGATCAGGATTTCAAGACTGCAGCTTCTGGTGAGGGAAGGAGAGACAGCGTGATGCTGAGGCTGAGCAGTAAAAGAGGGGCTTCTGCCTGGCATGAAGGGCTGGGTCCTAGTCTGAACCTCTGTTAGGTGGGACTCTACCCCAGTCAAGGCTCCCTGGCTCAGAGCTCTAGGATTTGTGTTGTGAGTGGGAGACGAGAAGTGAAACTCAGACCTGTGAGGGGGGAGGGGACAGGGGAAGGGAGTTGCTTCATAAGGACAGATTTAGATCCAATCAAAATTTTGAACAAAGCCCATAGAAGAAAGGACAGGCTGCCTTAAGAGAGAAGAAAGCAAACTTTGTGGACCTTCTTACCCTGGGACTCAGCGATACGATTGCTTGTTAGACCAAAAAAGCCAAACTCATTGCTGTCAAGTCCATTCTGATTCACGGCGACTCCGTGTGTTACAGAGTAGAACTGAGCTCCTTAGGGTTTTCTTGACTATAATCTTTGGGAAAGCAGAAAGCCAGGACTTTCTTCTGTGATGCGACTGGGTGAGTTCGAACCACCAACCTTTCAGTTAGTAGCAGAGTACAAACCATTTGCACCACCCAGGGACCTTGAATGCATAGAAAGGTCTAAGGTGGGGAGAATTAGAACTAATTATCCTGAAGGCCATTATCTGGATTTGAAAAAAAAAAAAAAAAAAACAAGAAATCGAGGTCCACTCCAGAATCGGGTGGGAAAGAAAACATCTGTGGGACGCTGTGGCATGCTGCTAGACACTGACACAGAGCTCATTCCTCCTTCCAGCCACAATGCTGTAATGAGTGTATCGCCCTCCTCATTTTCCAGACAAGAAAACTGAGGTTCAGAGAGGCACAGTGAAGAAAAGAATCTAAATCCAAAGCTTGGGTTCTTCGCACCCCATGGTGGTTTCATGGCTCCTTGGCCCTCTTTCCTCTCTACCTATTCTGGGAGAGTCCTGGTGGAACAACGGCAGTCTGTCCAATCAGTTACCATCAAGAGAGGGAGCCAGAGAGGCCACTTCGGAGGCCAGCCTCTGTTGCTCTTGGGCCCCGGCCGGCACTCCTCAGGTGGGTGCCAGCTCTTTGGAGCTGGCGTCTGCTGCAAGCCAAGGTCTCCTGTGGAGAACCCCTTCAAGGGCAGCCCTTGTCCCCCACTCTAATTGTACAAATAATTTTTCTCGGCTTCTCCAAATAAACGGTGTGCAGTCTGCGGGCCACAGCATGCTGGGAAGTCTGAAATGAGAAGCTGCCACTTATGGGCTTCTTAGCTGCAGGGCTAAACAGATTGCTTACAAGGCTTGGCCTGACCAGGCCTCTCCTGCCTTCCTGGCCAGACTCTTCCTCACTATACTGCTTGCACCATACCACCCATTCCTGGTCTTCCCATCCCCCACTGATGCCCACACACCTGCAGCCCCCATTCGACAGAATGATTGGTGGGGTTACACAAGAATCACGTTTCTGAATTCTGTAGACAGGGTTCCTGCAGACTGAATTCGAGAGGGTTTTTATGTACATAGGGATAGGCATGCATGTGCATGTGTGTGCAAGGATAGGACTGTACATGTGCACAAGGTGTGTGTGTGTTCAGAGAGAGGTTTGCACATGTCTACAGTAGGGTCTTTCAGGGGGTTGCTGGGGATGAGTACTTTAGTTTGGGGGACAGACGTTCACAGAGGGGTGAGCAGGTATATGTATTGGAGGGTGTGGAACTTAACATGTGGGATGACTGTCTTGGTGGGTCATGAGCAGGTGGATATAAAACACTACTAATAACAGTCTCCTCCATCCAACTCTTTATGGGTTATTAAGCACTTTCACATCCAATGAATCTCCCCACCAGCCCTGTGAGGAGGGACTGTGGATGTCATTTTACAGATGAGGGAAGTAAGGCTCCATCTGAGGTTAAGTATTTTGCCTAAGGTCACAGAGCTCAGAACTGGAATGCAGCTTCCAGACTCCCAGGGTTATTATCCAACACTTAACCATTTGCTACTTCAAAAGGTTGCTTCTTGCTGTCAAAAAGGCTTCTCTTCCAATATTGCCAGCTTTCTGAGGGAAGGGCCCATTTTGTTCATCTCTGCATAGGAGAATGGTTAAGTTCATGGGCTCTGGAGCCAAACTGCCAAGTTTAAACCCATCTCTGTCACTTATTTGCTGTATGATCTTTGGCTAGTTGTTTAACCTTTCCTGGTGGTGCAGTGGTTAAAGCGCTCAGCTGCTAACCAAAAGGTCAGAGGTTAGAACCCACCAGCCCGGAAGAGATGTGGCAGTCTACTTCCATAAAGATTTACAGCCTTGGAAACCCTATGGGGGCAGTTCTACTCTGTTCTATAGGGTCCCTATAAGTTAGAATTGACACAATGGCAACAGACTTGGGTTTTTTTTTTTTTTTGGCCTTGTTTTCCTCATCTGTAAAATGGGGGTATTAATTACCAACCTCATTGGGTTGTTGTGAAATTTAATAAATTCATGCATGTGAAACACCCAAAACAGTGCTGGCACATGGTAAGCACTCAGAAATGGCTGGCTGCTATTATTATTGTTGTTATCCCTTATACGCTTATCACAGTGCTTAGGGATTGTAGATACACAATTTTGGGGGATGAACAATAGATAATAAACTCATATATGTGATGTTACTAACTGGAGCTAATGGATTAAGATGTTCCCTTTCCAGGTGAACCTCTTACGCAAGTCTGTTTCCCATCCAATGTGTGTGTTGGGAACCTGGTGGCTCAGTGGTTAAATAAAGCACTTGGCTGCTAACGGAAAGGTGGGCAGTTCAAACACACCAGCGGCTTTGCAGGAGAAAAATGTGGCAGTCTGCTTCCATAAAGATTACAGCCTTGGAAACCCTATGGGCCAGTTCTACTCTGTCCTATAGGGTCGCTATGAGTCGGAATGGACTCGGCAGAAGTGGGTTTGATTTGGTGTGTGTTGGGGAGCGGCAGGAGTTGGCATGGACTTGATGGGCCTCATGGGCATCTCAGGCTTGGCTGTTCTGTGACTCCCAGGGTGTTGACTCTTCTGAGTCCCCATTCATGGATCCCCTAATCAGTCCTGACAGGCAGCAACCCTTTCCTCAGCTCACACCCCACCCCCATCAGTATCCAAGCCAGCACACCTTGCATTCCCACCACACCAGCAGCGCCATCACCATGCTGCAGTCAACACCGTTCAGGGCTCACTGTAATCATCAGAGAAATTCTCCCTGCAGGCTGAACTTTCAATCCTCAGCCTCTTGAAGGAGACTATTTAAGGAGAGGTTTATTTAAATCCATTCAGATGGTTTTGAGTTACCAGAGGGAACTGAAGAGGGAGAAAATGGAAAGGGAGAGGGGCAACAGAGAAAATGAGAGTCAGCTTGAGAGAGTGTACAGAGAAATAATAATAATAAAAGGAAATAAGAGAGCCTGAAAGAGAATGAGGATTTCTTTTCTGTTTTTCCCCATGAATACTGGGAGACAAAAAATTGCCAGTGACTTTGTTCTATAAGTTTTTAATGTTCTTTGTAAACAGAGAGGACTATACGAGCTATAGGAGTAGCTGGCAGTGGTAGGGCCTCTGGGGAGCAGCCCAGGAGACCCGGTTCTTGGTCAGGCTCTGCCTCTAATTCATTGTGTGACCTAGGTAAGACTCTTCCCCTCTCTGGGCCTCACTTCCTGACATACATTGTGGGAGATGACTAGGGCTGGGGTTGGGGAAAGTAGTTTAATGTGTGCCTATGATGTGAGTACCATTATTGTCCCCATTTTAAGGATGAAGAAACTGAGGAACATAAAATTAAATTGCTCAAGTTCACATAGCTGCTGAGTGATGGAGCCAGAATTTGAACAAAGACCATCTAGCTCCAGGACTAAATTATACCACCTTCCACTCTGCTAGAATGATCTTTAAGGATCATTCCATGTGCTCTTGGGTGAGTCACTTCCCCTCTCTGAGCCTCAGTCTCCCCATCTGTAATGTCTGCTTCATTAACCTTCTTACCTCACAGGGTTATGGTGAGAAGCCCAGTACTGTCATCAATCACAAGGTGAAAATGAGACCATAGAGACAGTGAAGACGGTGAGCACTACCTCTGTGCCTGGCACTGCTGGAAAGACCTGAGCACTTCACATTCATTATCTCATTTAATCCCCACAACCCCATATTTTAAACAAAGAGACAACCAAGGCACAAAGAAATTAAATAGCTTCATGGCCACAACTGGGAAGAGCCAGAACCAGGGTCCAGAGTCCCTATCTCTACCCTTCAATTGCCTGCATCAGGCCCATGTGAGCTTGTTGGGCATCGTCACCTCCCACCTCCCCCAAAAAGACACAAAACCCTGGGTCAGGCTTGCCAATGGCTGGGCTGCCCAGGTTCCTGCCCCAGGACTAGTGTGCCCAATGCTGTGCCCATGAAATCTGTATCCCCCCATATGAAGGTCCCTAAAGTGGCAGGGGACGGCTAGGTTCTGGATGCTACAGCATCTGAGGCAACAGACCCCCAGTTCCTGAGGTGCTGGAGAGCCTAAGGCAGTGGTTCTCAGCCCTGTCTGCCCATTAGAATCATCTGGGGGAGCTTTTAGAAACTTGGCCTGGACCCCACCCCAGACCAATTAAATTAGAACCTCTGAGGGTTGACATTGATATTTTTAAAAAGATCCTTATGTGAGTCCAACTTGCAGCCAGGGTGGCCTAGGGGACAGGGGGAGGGAGTAGATTGAATAGGCTCTAGAGGGTCAGTATCCCATAATATCCTAGAGTTAGAGGAAAGCTCTCACAACCTAACAACCCATTTTACAAGGGGAAGCCTGAGGCCTACATAGGTGAAAGCTCTTGCTCAAGGGGACAGAAGGAGCCATCTGGAAGATGATTTCTTTCACTGTCTCTTAACACAGAACTATTTCTGCTGCCCTGGGAAGGTAGAGCCCAACCTTTACAGATCCCTTTCTGTGTGCCAGTCCCAGCACTGGAAGGGAGACATGTTGCTCCCATTTTTTAATTGGATTATTTGTCTTTTTGTTGTTGAGGTGTTACAGTATCTTGTAGATTTTAGAGACTAGACCCTTAAATCAGATACGTTGTAGCCAAAAATTTTTTCCTAGTCTGTAGGTTCTCATTTTACTCTTTTGGTGAAGTCTTTTGATAAGCATAAGTGTTTCATTTTTAGGAACTCTCAGTTATCTAGTATATCTTATGGTGTTTGTGCATTGTTAGTTATGATTTGTATTGAATTTATGCCATGTATTAGGGCCCCTGGAGTTCTCCCTATTTTTCTTCCATGATCTTTATCATTTTAGATTTTATACTGAAGTTTTTGATCTGTTTTGAGTTAGTTTTTGTGTATGGTGTGAGGTAAGGGTCTTGTTTCATTTTTTTTACCGATGGATATCCAGTTATGCCAGCACCATTTATTAAAGAGACTGTCTTTTGCCCATTTAACGGACTTTGGGGCTCTGTCAAATATCAGCTGCTCATAGATGGATGGATTTACGTCTGGGTTCTCAATTCTGTTCCATTGGTCTATGTGTCTGTTGTTCTACCAGTACCAGGCTGTTTTGACTATGGTGGCTGTATAATAGATTCTAAAATCAGGTAGTGTGAGGCTTCCCACTTTGTTTTTCTTCAGTAATGCTTTGCTTATCTAGGGCCTCTTCCCTTTCCATATAAAGTTAATGATTTGTTTCTCCATCTCATTAAAAAATGCTGTTGGAATTTCGATTGGAATTGCATTATTGTAGCTGTAGATCGTTTTGGGTAGAATTGACATTTTCACAATGTTGAGTCTTCCTATCCATGAGTATGGTATGTTTTTCCACTTATGTAGGTCTCTTTTGGTTTCTTGTGGTAGTATTTTGTAGTTTTCATTGTATAGGTCTATAGTTAGATTTATTCCTAAATTTTTGGCTACTACATATCCGATAAGGGTCTAGTCTCCAAAATCTACAAGATACTGCAATACCTCAACAACAAAAAGACAATCCAATTAAAAAATGGGCAAAGGATATGAACAGACACTTCACCAAAGAAGACATTCAGGTGGCTTACAGACACATGAGGAAATGCTCACGATCATTAGCCATTAGAGAAATGCAAATCAAAACTACACTGAGATACCATTTCACCCCAAAAATACTGACACTAATCCAAAAAACACAAAATAACAAATGTTGGAGAGGTTGTGGGGAGTTTGGAACTCTTATGCACTGCTGGTGGGAATGTAAAATGGTACAACCACTTTGGAAAACAATGTGGTACTTTCTTAAAAAAGCTAGAAATAGAAATCCAATACAATCCAGTAATCCCACTCCTAGGAATATACCCTAGAGAAATAAGAGCCGTCACACAAATAGACATATGCACACCCATGTTCATTGCAGCACTATTCACAATAGCAAAAAGACAAAAACAACCTAAGTGCCCATGAATAGGTGAATGGATAAACATATAAATTATGGTACCTACACACAATGAAATACTACACAGCAATAAAGAACTATGATGAATCTGTGAAACATCTCACAACATGGATGAAGCTGGAGGGCATTATGCTGAGTGAAATAAGTCAGTCACAAAAGGACAAATATTGTACGAGACCACATTTATAATAACTCAAGGAAAGGTTTACACACAGGAAGAAGCATTCTTTGATGGTGCCATAGATTGTGCCCCCCAAAAATATCTGTCAACTTGGCTAGGTCATGATTCCCAGTATTGTATGATTGTCTGCCATTTTGTCATTTGTGATTTCCCTGTGTGTTGTAAATTCTATCATTATGATGTAATAAGATGGATTCACAGCAGCTATATTGATGAGGTCTACAAGATTAGATAGTGTCTTAATCCAATCTCTTTTGAGATATAAAAGAGAGAAGCAAGCAGAAAGATAAGGGACTCATACCACCAAGAAAGCAGTGTAGGAAGCAGAGCGTGTCCTTTGGCCCTGAGGTTCCTGTGCTGAGATGCTCCCAGACCAAGGGAAGACTGATGCATCATCACAAGGACCTTCCTGCAGCGCCTACAGAGAGAGAAAGCCTTCCCCTGGAGCCACCCTGAATTCAGACTTCTAGCCTACTGTACTGTGAGAGAATAAACTTCTCTTTGCTAAAGCCATCCACTTGTGGTATTTCTGTTAGAGCAGCACTAGATGACTAAGACAGATGGTTACGAGGGTGGGGAGGGAGGAAGAGGGAAACCACTAACTAAATAGTAGACAAGTGTCAACTTCAGTGAAGGTAAGGACAATGCACAATATAGGGGAAGTCAGCACAATTGGACCAAAGCAAAAGCATATAAGTTTCCTAGACAAATCTAAACACTTTGAGGGACCAAGTAGCTGGGTGTGGGGCCTGGGGACCATAGACTCGGGGGACATCCACATAAATTGGCATAGCAGTTTATAAAGAAAATGTTGTACATCCTACTTTGGTGAGTAGCATCTGGAGTCTTAAAAGCCTGCGAGTGGCCGTCTAAAATACATCTATTGGTCCCATCCTGCCCGGAGCAAGAAAACCAAAGATACAAGGAAAATACTAGCCCAAAGTATGAAAGGACCGCACGAGCCAGAGACTCAACCAGCCTGAGTCCAGAAGAACTAGATGGTGCCCAGCTGCCACCAACAACGGCCCCGACAGGGATCACAACAGAGAAACCTGGACAGAGCAGGAGAAAAACGGAGAACAAAATTCAAATCCACATAAAAAGACGAGACTTACTGGTTTGACAGATATTGGAGGAACCCCCGAAACTATGGCCCGTGGACCCTCTGCTAACCCAGAACTGAAACCATTCAGAAGCCCACTCTTCAGACAAAGATTAGATAGGCCTATAAAGCAAAAAATAACACACAGGAGGAACACGCTTCTTAGTTCAATCAAATATATGAGATCAATTGGGCAGCTCCTGTCCAAAATCAGGATGAGATAGCAGGAATGGACAGGAACTGGACGAATGAACACGGGGAACCCGGGGTGGAAAGGTGGAGCATACTATTACATTGTGGGGATTGCAACCAATGCCACAAAACAGTATGTATATAAATTTTTGAATAAGAAATTAACTTGAGCCATAATCTTTCACCTAAAGCACAATTAAAAAAAAAAAAAAAGCACAGAACCAATAAGCGTTTAAGCGCCAGGATTCAAAGGCAAGCTTGGCAGGCTCCATAGCTGGAGCTCGGGCTCTGAGGCTAGCGGAAGGCTCAGGCGGGGCTGGCAGGAAAGGCTAGGGTTAAAACGGGAGGAGGGGCACTGAGAAGTTCCTCGCTTTATCCGCCCAACCGAGGCCTTCGGGTCCCACCGCCGCCCCACGCCCCAGAGCCAGCGGAGTGAGTTTGAGGCCTGGTGCGGTGGGAAGGAAGGTTTTCTGGGGCCGGGAGCGACCCCTCCCCTCCCGCTCTGGGCTCCTCGGACCTGGAATTCTTTTAATAGGAGACAAAGCCTTTAATTCCGCGAGATCAGATGAAAGGCTCCAATGCAAATGTATGGGCAGGGAAGCCATTGGTGAGAACAGGCTGCATTCAAAGAGTAAAAGACTAACCGTCTCACCCGGTAAGAGGGGAGGGTTTAGAGCAAGCGCCTGGCCTGGCGGCGAGGCCGCGCGGGACTCCCTGTATTGCTTCAATTCAATAATTGACGGTTCCAAATCAGCTCCAGTCCTGGAGCCCCAGGAGTGAAAAGAGCCCCACAGACCTGTGCTGGCAGCCAAGCTCGGCCGTGTGACCGGAGGTAGTTAATCTCTCAAAGCCTCAGTTTCGTCGTCAGTGAAATGGAAATAACAGAACACACCTCCCTCTGTGGTCAAGACGCTGGAAGGAGAAAATGTGTCCAAATTGTCTGGCACTGAGCAGGTGCTGAGGCAAATTAGCAGCCTTCTTTCCTTCAGATGCCCATCTTTCTTGCTTGATTGATCAAGGCTCAATACTATCCTAACCTTTCTTCATTCAGATCTCTCCAGCCCCCTGTATTCAGTTCCATCCTCCCAAAAGAGACTACCTGGGAGGCTTGGTGGTGAAACGGTTTCTCGCTGGGCTGCTAACCGAAAGGTCAGCGGTTTGAATCCACCATGGGCTCTGCCAGGAGAAAAAAACCTGGTGATCTGCTCCCATAAAGATTTCAACCTGGGAAACACTATGGGGCAGCAGTTCTACCCTGTCGTATACAATCACTATGAGTCGGAATCAACTGGGAGGCACACAACAACAGTCCTCTCCCCCTTGAATATTATGGAAATGTCAGTTGATTGGCAGAGCATCAGTTGTCCCCCCTTCTAGACCTAGGGTGTCCATTTTTTTCTGAGCCTTGATGACTGGTAGGCTTTGGGCCTGTGGAGATGAGGGCAGAAGGAAAGATGTTTTGGAGGAGGGACCAGCATCAAGGAAGCCAGAGTGATGGGAAGTGTTTGGGGAACAGTGAGAGAATCTGTGCAAAGGAAGCAGGAGATGCTTGAGGTGGTGGTGGATGGATGCGTGGGAGAGTGAAGAAGTGGGAGCTGGGGGACCAGATCATGGAGCACTATGATGGTTGTATAAGAAGCTTAGCTTTTTCCAAGTGCAGGTGAAGCCATTGGAGGGTTTTGAGCAGGGATGAGCTATGATCTGATTTACAGTTTTGAATGACCCCTCTGGCTGCTGTATGGAGAATGAATTGTAGAGGGGGCAGAAGTGGAAGCAGGAAGACCACAGAGGAGGCTATTGCACTAGTTAGGCAAGAGGTGATGGAATGTGAACCAGAGTGGTAGCTGTGGAAGAGGGAGGGAAGGCCTTCCCTTACAATACCTGGAACTGGGAGGCATTCAGCAGGAGGAAAGTAGGAAGCAAGGTTGTTGCATTGCACAGCTCCAGGAGGCACCATTCTCAGGGTATTCTCTTTGCTCTAGAGATGTCTTTCACATAGACTCCCCCAGGGACATTGGGAGGAGGTGGCAGGGAATCTCATTCCAGAGCATGTAACTAAGGCCTGCAACTGCCAAATTGACCTCCAGTTCTACCTTCCCTGTGATGAGCCCAATCCGAATGAGGGTAATTATCTCTAGGCTCTCTTTACTGTCCTCCCTTCCCCAGAGGGGTTGCTGTGTTTTCCTCCTTTCTTCTCTCTCCCTAGAGTCTGTCTGCCAAGGAAGCTGCCTCACTGAGTCCAGAAGCTCAGTGTGGGGATGGGAGAGGGACAGAGCTGTGTTGACTGTTATGGATTGAATTGTGTCCTCCAAAAATGTGTATCAACTTGGCTAGGCCATGATTCCCAGTATTGTGTGGTTGTCCACAATTTTGTGATCTGATGTGATTATCCTTGTAAATCCCAACCTCTATGATGTTAATGACAACATATAGCTATATAGCATAGCATGATGTTAATGAGGCAGGATTAGAGGCAGTTATGTTAATGAAGCAGGACTCAATCTACAACATTAGGTTGTATCTTAGTCAATTTCTTTTGAGATATAAAAGAGAGAAGCAAGCAGAGAGGAGAGGGATCTCATTACCACCAAGCAAGAAGAGCCAGGAACAGAGAGTGTCCTTTGGACCCGGGGTCCCTGTGTTGAGAAGCTCCCTAGACCAGGGGAAGATTGATTACAAGGACCCTCCTCCAGAGCTGACAAAGAGAGAAAGCCTTCCCCAGAACTGGGACCCTGAATTTGGACTTCTAGCCTTCTAAACTGTGAGAGAATAAATTTCTCTTTGTTAAAGCCATCCACTTGTGGTATTTTTGTTATAGCAGCACTAGATAACTAAGACAACAACTTTAGGCAAATTACTGTCCCTCTCTGGTCCTAACCTTTTCCGTTTCTATAAGGCTGGTATAATGATAAAAGGAGATGACAACCTACATGCGCTCTGGGGTAGGGTGCTAAGGACATGGTACTATGTTTGGGCAGGGGAGTAGTGCAGAAGAAAAGACTTGTATTCTGTGGTTCTGGGGTCCTCTTGTCAGATGCTTGCTGTGTTGCCATAGGGAAGGAGATTTTGTTTCAGTATCAAGTCCTAGTCACTTTTGGGGTCAAAGTGTGTTACCTGAATATCAGATTGGCTGCTTTAGGCCCTACTTGGGCTCAAGATTGGTCCTGGGGTGAAGTTGTGTGCTAGGAGCTTTGAGATATAGTTTCCAACTCCTACAATGGCTTCTACCTGGCTCTGGAAACAACTTGGTGCTAGGGCCAATGTCTCCCCTTCCCTAGGTCTGTTTCTCCATCTGGTAAATGGGGAAAAGGTACCTGATGGGGGAGGCTGAACAATGGATCAAAGGTAAAAAAGAGAAGAGGTCAGGCTTGGAACAAGATGAGGAGTGGAATATGGTGGAGAACTGGGGAGAGAGATGGGGTAAAATTGCAGAGAAGAGGCTGATTTAGGGCAGGTGTGCTGAATGGAGCTCAGGAATGCCACTGAGGCCACTGAGGTAGGTTCAGATAATTGAGCAGAAGCCGAGCTGTGGGCCTGAAACCCAGGGCATGGGAAGCTCACAGATCCAGGAACAAACAGAGCCTAAAGGGTATGTGACTTAGCCACTGTGATCCCAAGGGTCTGGCCTAGAATGGAATTAGTTTATAGGAGTGCAGCAAGGGAAACCTCGAAGCTAACCAATACTTCAACAATGATCAAGACATGGGCAGTCCTGGTAACTGGCCTTATCTGGGCAGTTAGTCCTGCCAGTAGGGCACTAAGCAGAGGGCAGAAGGGGTGGAGGGAAAAGAGCCTGGAGCCCTAAGACAGGAGAGTTCTTTAAGAGAAGGCATGATGGATGTTTCAGGAACCATAACTTGGGGAAGTCACTTAGCCTCTCTGGACCTCAATCTCTTCATCTAGCTGCCTGGGCTGCTGCAAAGACCCAGCTTGACACTGTCTGCCCCAAGCATGAAGCAGGTTCCCAGTACACAGCGTCTTCTCTCTCCCATGCCTCCCCCCACTATCCAGCACCCTCCAAGGCTAGGTAGCTGCAGGCAACTTGCTCACTGCTCCTCTTGCATTCAGTTGTGGCTTTTTTTTTCTTCTCTCTTTTATGTGTTTTACTTTCTTTCTTGTTATCAGTCAAAGCCCCTGCTGAAGCCTGTGCGGCCAGGTAGGCTAAGAATGTGTGTGCTTGGCAAGCCCAGCCTGGGAGGACTTATGCCACCTGCTCATCCACCCGCCCAACTGCGGCAAGCACATCTGCCGGGTTGTGGGGGGGGAGTTGCGGGACGTCCTGCATCTGCTCCCCACATTGCCCAGCTCAGCCCCTGCTGTTGCCCAGGAGGAAAAGGCAGCCCAATCAGGAGAGACAAGAAAGGAAAGAAGGAGAGTGAGTGGCTCAAAGGGGGGCAGGAAAGGCCCAGAGGGAGAGCGCAGGAGCACGAGTGGGGCTCAAAGCTGTAGCATCCAAGGGAGACCTCACAAAACTCCATGTGAAAAGGATAACTCTGTGGAGACAGGTGGAGAAGGGGAAAAGAAAGCCTGAGACCGTGGAAGATGCAGAATGAGAAGGGGTGAGACAATCTGATGGCCCAGGGGCCCAGAGACCCAGCAAAAAGCAGGGGGAAACTGTGAGATTCAAAGGATGAAAGAGACAGAAACAAGGAATGAAAAAGAAAGCCCAGGAGTGGGAAACAGTACAAAAAGCATGGAAAAACTGTGTGAGGCTTGGAAGTTCGAGTTTTGCTTTTTGCACCCTTATGCCTTGGTGAGCAGGGCTTCCCCATAAACCTTGGGATTAGCAGCTCTACTGTCCTAGGCTGGCTGGCACCTAATGGAAGCCATCTGGCTGGCTGCAGGCCCTGGCCTGCCAGCCCTGGGCCCAACAGACTTCCTCAGAAATGACTTTATTTGCACATTTATGGTGGGTTAGCAGCACTGAGACAAGTGACAGATAATGGTACACCCTTATGTCCCACGAACCCAAGCAGTAGCTTCTGCAGCCAAGCTTTCCTTGCACAGTGTCCCCTACCCCCCATCACAATGTGCCAGCCTCTGGATATCCCCATTTTACCTCTGTGTGGACAGTTCAGAAGTGTGGAAGGGAGCTCATTGTCCCTAGAGATGTGCAAGCAGGGACTTGTTGGCCCCTTCCTTGGTGGGGATCCTGTGGAGAAGACTGGGGTCCAAGGGCGAGATCACCCTCTGTTGCCTCTAAGTTCCTGCCAGGATTCTGCAGTCCCATGAAACTATGCCAGCAGGGCTAGCCACAGTGGCCTGGCCTGCTTCAGCAACTATCTGTCTAGCCCATTTTTCCCCTCCCTGTGGCCTGCAGTAGAAGCTGCAGCAAGGTTGGCAGGTAGAAAGTATGATTACCCTCATTTCACAAATGGCTTAAGGGAGGCGGAGAGGAAGGAACTGTGCTGTTTAGGATCCCACAAGTCAGGCGCAGGAACCAAAACTTTTGTAAGGAGGAATGAGTAATCAGGGATTTGTCTTGGGAAAGGAGAGAAGGAGAGGGGCAGGAGAGGGATGGCATAGTGCTGGAGAGGGGTGGGGGAGAAGAGAACCCACAGTCCTTTTGGCAGGTGGGTTTCAGCCATTCCCTGCACCAAGGAGTAGGATTTCAACTAGCTACAGTTCCTTGCCCTGTGGGAGGGTTTGGGGCTGCACAGCCTTTTACCCTGGAGTGCACATGAATGCACACACACTCACTCAAACAGGAGGATCAAGGCTAGATTCTAGATTTACCTGGCTCATTCCAGGAAAATCATTTCTAGAAATGCAGTATTAAACCTGGAAGAAACCAGGGGCCCTTGACATAAATGGAGGCTCCATGACGGCTTTTGGCAGATGAGGGAAGTGAGGTAAAACAGACTGCCCAAGGAGGCACTGTGCATGGATTTGAAGGCTCCTGGGTCACAGCCTGCCTCTCCTGTGGCTGGAGAGAGCCGGGAGCTCCAGGACCAACCTATAAGCTATTGAGATGAGAGGAGGTAGGAACAGCAGGGTGGTAAAGGAGGGTACTATAATCAGCCACATTTATTGAGCATTTACTAGGTGCTAGACATGTGCCATGCGATTTTCAAGATGTGCATTGCCCTGGTTAAGTCTCACACAAAGTATATGAGGTAAGAATTGTTGTTAGATTTGTTTTTACTGATGAGGAAACTAAGGCTCAGAGAAGCGAAGGGACTGGAAGTTAGTAAGGGGAAGATCCAGGTCTGTCAGAGCCCGAGTTCAGGGCTTCACCCCTCATGGGGACTGGGACCCCCATGGTGGCCAGAAAAGGGAGGCAGGATGGATGGGGTCCTGATCAGTGCTGCCTTCACTCCAGAGTTTCCCACTCCCCAGCCCATCCTGCTTTCAGACTTTTCCTAGAAGAAGAGTTCCCAGCGGACCAGGATGGTCCACCAGACTATGAAGATAGGGAGTTGTCATCTCTTTTCCTCCACAACAAAGATCTCTGACCTCACCCACAGCACGAGTGCATATGGCCTCACTGGGGAAGTCCAGAGACATGGGTGTGCAGTGCACTGAACCCTGAGTGACACAGGACAAGTTTCTTCCCTGCTCTGGGCCTCAGTGCCCCCATCTGTGCCATTAGGAGTGGGCTTAGGTTGTCTAAGGGCTCTGCCACCTCTGATAATCTAGGAATCTATGACATAAGCACATGGGAAGAGAACTGACGGTCTCAGACAAGCTGTGCCAAGCACCAGATGAGGAGTGCTACAGATGCTCAGCGTGGAATTGGCACTCAGAGAAAGTGAGGCTGGGACAGGCAGGGTGGCCAGCGAGTTCAGATGGGCTTTCATTTATTTCTTCAAACAAGCAAGTGTGTGTTGAGCACCTACTATATGCCAGGCACTCTGCTGGGTGCTGGAGATGGAACAAGGAGCTCCTCTCCTCAAGGAAACTTACCTGCCTGCCAGATAAATTGAATTGTCCTTGGGGAGCAAGGGAATAACACTGTGTCTGCCCTTCCCCTCCCTCTCCGTTGCTGTTGTTGTGTCTCTGTCCCTCCCCTTTTCTCTGCCATTTCCTTCTCTATCTGTGTTTCTGTCTTCCCTGAGTCTCACTGATGATGGGAGTAGGGAGTGGGGATCTGGGTGAGGGGGAGTGGAAATTCTCACATGAGCAACCCTGCCAGCCTAGATGAGGACATTTAGAAACTGAGAGGGACTAATTAGATAAGAGGATTGGCCAAGTCTTCAGCAGGCAGCCGTTTCCCCAGGGTCAGAGGGAGGAGTTCCCAGGCAGAGGCACCAGTGGGCACAGGCTTCGATCAATGAGAGCTGCTATAATGCTAGAACTGACCCTACCCCCTCCAAGAGTCAGGGTAGGGTTACAGCAGTGAGAAGGCGGAGGAGCACAGAGCGGGGGACTGGGATCAGAAAAAGGGCTTTTGGTCAAATGCTCCCTGTCATTTTCTTTCTTTTTTTAAATTTTTTCCCACACAAAAATTTATAAGTACCTTGTTACGTGATTCTAATTGTTCTACCCGTACTGTGACAGCACGCTCCTCCTTTCCACCCCCTATTCCCCATGTCCATTCAACCAGCTCCTAAACCTCTCTGCCTTCCCATCTCACCTCCGGACAGAAGCTGCCCGTTTAGTCTCTTGTATCTACTTGAAGTAAGAGGCACACTCATCACGAGTATCACTTTATGTCCCAGAGTCCAGTCCAATTCCTGTCTGAAGAGTTGGCCTTGGAAATTGTTTTAGTTCTGGGCTGATAGAGAATCCAGGGGCCATGCTTTCTGGGGTACCTCCAGTCTCAGTCAGACCATTAAGTCTGGTTTTCTTCCTAGAATTTGAGTTCTACACCCCACCTTTCTCCTGCTCCATCCAGGACTCTCTGTTGTGTTCCCTGTTAGGGCGGTCATTGGTGGTAGCCGGGCACCATAAAGTGATTCCTAATTAAACTATACAGTTCTTTGCATAGCCGTAGTTACAAGTTGCAAACTGGTGGCCTTCAGGTCAATCCAGTTTTGTTTGGCCCACATAAAAAAAAAAAAATCAGTTCAGTCTGTGAAAATGGATTGAGCTGTACACCCATGATATAAAGACTTTTCTGTATGTAAATTATATCTCAATTAAGGCATGTGCTCCCCAGGATGCCATAGTTCCAACAGGTCTGCGTAACTCATTTATGCCTGAACCCTGAAGAAGTGTGAGTTTTCAATCCCTGCCTTAAATGCTTTCTAATAGTCTTCAATATACCTGTTCATTCATTCACAAAACATTTTTGAGTGCCTTCTATGTGCCAGGAATTACATAAAGAAAAGAATAAGATACAGACCATATCCTCAAGAAGCTTATAGTCTAGTGTAGTGAGATAGGCATATAAACAAACAAGAGGACTAAAATGCAGTAAAAAAATACATACAGGGTTCAGTAAAGGCACAAAGGAGGAAGCGACCAATCCTGGGAGGGAAGAGAAATTAGGAAAGGCTTCACAGAGAAATTGAACACACAATTTATCAGGATATAAAAGAAAAAAAAAAGTGCATGTGAAGCTTCCATGCCATACCTACAAGCTTTCAGATGAACGAAGTCTCCTTCAGGTAAAACTTTTCACAACTACAAGCAATCTATTCTTTAAAAGATGTAAAATAACATTGTAATCTTACACAAGCTGCCTGTGCCAAACACATATCAACTAGAAAGAAAACTATATCAGTTCTAAAATATTTAGGACATATACAAAGACAGCCAGAGCTGCCTCACGATAAAGAATAGTTTGAGTGATACCCGTTGCCGTCGAATCAATTCTGACTCACAGCGACCCTACGGGACAGAGCAGAACTGCCCTCCCAGGGTTTCCAAGGAGTGGCTGGTGGATTCAAACTGCCAACCTTTTGGTTAGCAGCCGTAACACTTAACCACTGTGCCACCAGGACTCCTAGTTTCAGTGATAGGAAGACTTAAGTTCAAGTTTTAGAGTTGTAATCTCTTGAGGCCACCAGTAAGCTGGTCCTCAAAAAACTGATGAAGACAGACTGCAGAAGTTATCAGACAACCATATTTTACATACATCAGAGGGTCCCTACTGTGCTCCCTACTTACACCTTTATATGATGATGATTTGAGAAAAAAATCCGTATTTACAATACAGACGTCTTTTCTGATCTTTGGACCTGTATATAGCTAACTGCCTACTAAAAATCTTCACTTGGCTGTCCTACCTCAATACAAAACCAGAAACAAAACCAGTTGCACTCCATAGGGTTTTCAAGGCTGTGATCTTTCCAAAGCAGGCTGTCGGGCCTTTCTTCCAAGGCACCTCTTGGTAGGTTTGAACTGCCGGCCTTTCAGTTAGTAGTCCAGTGCTTAACTGTTTGCACCACCCAGGGACTCTTCAATGCAGCATACCCCCAAATTGAACTCCATCACCTTTTCTTCAAAACTGCTCCTCCTACATTTCTTATATTAGGCAATGACACCACCGTCCACCCAAGTGCCCAAGCCAGAATTTTGGATGTCATCGGATATATTATCCTTCCAAAAATAATTTTTTTTAAGTATGAAAGTACTACACGCTCACTTTTAAAAACTTCAAATACGTAAGTGCAAACAAGTATAAAGTGAAAATTACCCTATATTTATCTCCCTTCAGTAATTTTACTTTCCAAAGATAACCATTTTTAACAGTTTGGTATCTATACTTCCAGCCTTTTGCTATATATACATGGAAATTCACACTTATTTTTAAAAACATAAATAAGATCATCAGAGGTCACAAACTAGCAGCCCTGTGGCCAAATGTGGCCCATAGAGAGGCATGTTTTATTTGATACACAGCGTTCTTATCAAAATTATATTAGATGCGAACATTTAAAGATTAGGAGATTAGACAAAAAATTTTGACATATAATCAATCATACGCCCAGTTTCTCCTGAAAAAGAACAGGAAATACTTTATGGCAACAATTGAGCTAAATAGTGACTGACCCCTTTAGATGGGGTACATATCTCTAGTTCATCACTCCCCACTTTACCTGTTTCATTCATTTATGTCACCTGTCTGGCCTCTCTATAGGATTTGAATTTGTGATCCTTCATAAATATACTACTGAGTAACCTAGTTTTCAACAATACATCTTGGATATCTTCTGATATCAGCTTATACAAATATATAGTATTTGGTAGCTAAATCTACCATTTTGATAGCTAAACAGTGTTCCATCATATAGATGTACCATAATTTAACCGATTTCCTATTCTGGATATGTAGAATGCGCCCATGTTTTTACAAACAATGCCGCAAAGAACATTTGTACATATGCCTTTGCAAGCTTGTGCAGTATTCCCTAGAAGTGAAATTGCTTCATTAAAGGGAATGAACGTTTACAGTTCGCTAAAGTTTGTAAGTTACCCTGGTGGCACAGTGCTTAATGCGCTCGGCTGCTAACCTAAAGGTTGGAGGTTCAAATCCACTAGCCACTCCGTGGGAGAAAGATGTGGCGGTCTGCTTCTGTAAAGATTACAGCCTTGGAAACCTTATGGGGCATTTCTACTCTGTCCAATACGGTCACTATGAGTTGGAATCGACTCAACGGGAATGTGTTTTTTTGTTTAAAGAGTTTGTAGCAATTTTATGTTTCCTCCTAGAGCATAAGAGTGCTTGGCATCATCTTCAATTCTCCTTATCCTTTACCCATACTCCCAATTTACAACCATTTATGAAGGTATCAATTCTACCTCCTCAGTATCCCTAGAATCTATCCCCGTTTTTCCATTCTTACTGCTGCTTACCTCAGTATTTCTAACTAATGGTCTCCATATCTCACTCTCTTCCTATTCATTCTTTAGACTGCTTCCAGAACGTCCTTACTAAAACACCTGATATGTCCCTCTCTCCTTTTAAAGGCCTACTGTGACCTAACAGGCCCTTCATGATCTGGCCTATCTACCTACCTTCAAAACTTCATTTCTTACCACCCAATCCAGCTCCCACTCTGTTCCCACTCAACTATTTGCACTTCCTTGTCCAAGGTACTTTCATCTACTTTTGCATTTGTGTTCTCTGCCTGGAATTTCTTCCCCACCCTTCTCCATTTGACTATCTCCTTGGCACAGTAAGTCCTCTATAAAAAGTTAGCTATTATAGTTTATTACCCTTCAAAATTCAACTCAGAAGTCACTTCCTCTAGGAAGAGTTTCCTGCCTCCCATACCAGTAAAAAAACTTGAAAAGCATTACAAAAGATGAAAATGAATTCTAACCCCACATCCCAGAAATAATCACTATTATCACTTTAGTGTGTTTTCTTCCAGTCTTTTTTCTATGTATATACATTTTTTATTTAAAAAGTATAGCCGAGATATAAAATGTACACTTTTGTGTTCTACTTTTCTCATTTAACACGGTGAACATTTTTGGTCGTTAAGTTTTCAAAGAGCTTTTAGTGTTAACATACAATCTCTCACACAGATGGCACTATAACTAATCATTCTCTTTAACCATTCAGGTTGTTTACAATTTCTCATTAATAAATTATTACAAACATTTTTGTCTGTATCTCTGATTAGGACAGGTTATAATCTTAATATGTGCTAAGCACTTACATATTTTATTAATCTTCACAACAAACTTCTGAGGAGGTTGTTATTATTATTACCATTTTACAGATAAGAAAACAGAGGCTAAGTCTCAGTCAGACCATTAAGTCTGGTCTTCTTACTAGAATTTGAGTTCTGCACCCCATCTTTCTGCCACTCCATCAGGGACTCTCTGTTGTGTTCCCTGTCAGGGTGGTCATTGGTGGTAGCTGGGCACCATCTAGATCTTCTGGTCTCAGGCTGATGAAGTCTCTGGTTTATGTGGCCCTTTCTGTCTCTTGGGCTACTACTTTCCTTGTGTCTTTGGTGTTCTTCAT
>NW_004444006.1:4901596-4957608 GCF_000243295.1 Trichechus manatus latirostris | reverse complement strand
TGAGGGATATTGGTCTGTAATTTTCTTTTTTTGTAGTGTCTTTACCTGGTTTTGGTATCAGGATTATGCTGGCTTCATAGAAAGTGTTTGTGAGTGTTCTGTCCTTTTCTATGCTCTAAATACCTTTAGTAGTAGTGGTGTTAACTTTTCTCTGAAAGTTTGGTAGAATTCTCCAGTGAACCCATCCGGGCCAGGGCTTTTTTTGGTTAGGAGTTTTTTAATTACCTTTTCAATCTCTTCTTTTGTTATGGGTTTATGTAGTTGTTCTACCTCTGTTTGTGTTAATTTAGGTAGGTAGTTTCTAGAAATTTGTCCATTTCCTCTAAGTTTTCCAATTTGTTAAAGTGCAGTTTTTCCTAGTATTCTGTTATGGTTTTTTTAATTTCAATTGGGTCTGTTGTGATATTACCCATCTCATTTCTTATATGGGTTATCTGCTTTGTCTCCTGTTTTTCTTTTGTCAGTTAGGCCAATGGTTTATCAATTTTGTTGATCTTTTCAAAGAACCAGATTTGGTCTTGTTAACTCTTTCAATTGTTTTTCTATTCTCTATTTCATTTAATTCTAGTCTAATTCTTATTATTTCCTTTCTTCTGGCACTTGAGGGCTTCTTTTGCTACTCCCTTTCTACGTGTTCCAGTTGTAGGGTTAATGTTTTGATTATGGCCCTTTCTTCTTTTTGGATGTGTGCATTTGCTATAAACTGACCTCTGAGCACTGCTTTTGCTGTGTCCCAAGGGTTCTGGTAGGATGTGTTTTCATTCTTGTTTGATTCTATGAATTTCTTTACTCTATCCTTAATTTCTTCTATAACCCAGTAGTTTTTGAGCAAGGCGTTGTTCAATTTCCATGTGTTTGATTTTTTTCCTTGCTTTTTCTCTTGTTGATTTCTACTTTAATGGCTTTATGGCCAGAAAAGATACTTTTTAATATTTGAATGCTTTTGTTAAGGCTTGCTGTATAGCCTAATATGTGGTCTATTCTGGAGAATTGGAAAAGAAAGTATACTTGGCTGCTGTTGGGTGGAGTGTTCAGTATATGTCTATGAGATCAGGTTGGTTGATTGTAGCGTTTAGCTCTTCCATGTCTTTGTTGAGCTTCTCCCTGGATGTTCTGTCCTTCACCAAAAGTTGTGTGTTGATGTCCCTACTACTAGTGTGGAGCTGTCTATCTCTCTTTTCAGTGGTGTTAAAGTTTGTTTTACGTATTTTAGAGCCCTGTTGTTGGGTGCATAAATATTTATTATAGTTATGTCCTCCTGGTATATTGACCCTTTAATCATTATATAGTGTCCTTTCTGATCCTTTGTGGTGGATTCTACTTTAAATTCTGTCTTGCCAGAGATTAATATTGCTACTTCTGCTCTTTTTTGACTGTTGTTTGCTTGATATATTTTTTTCCATCCTTTGAGTTTTAGTTTATTTATCTCTTTAAGTCTAAGGTGTGTCTCTTGTAGGCAGCATATAGACAGATCCTGTTATCCATTCTGCCACTCTCTGTCTCTTTATTGGTGCATTTAGTCCATTTACGTTCAGTGTAATTATTGATAGGTATGAGTTTCGAGCTGTCATTTTGATGTCTTTTTTTGTGTGTTGTTCACAGTTTCTTTGTTCCCCTTAATTTTCTGTGCTGAGTTGTTTGTCTTCATGTATTTTCTTTTCATCTTTTTCATTGTTGTTGATTTTGTGTTTGCTGAATCTGTTTATTTTTCTAGTTTTTTATTTTGACTTGTAGGATTGTTAGTTTCCTTCGTGGTTACCTCAATATTTATTCCTATTTTTTTAAGTTTATACCAGTCTTTTATTTCTTTATATTGCCTTGACTTCCTCTCCTTATGAAAAATCCATGTCTACATTTTTAAGTCCCTCTTTTTTGTTTTAATGTTGTCTTCTTTTCCATATTGACAACTGTTTCCCTATTTTCAGTGTTTTAGCTTTGATTTGCTTTTGTGTCTTCGCTGTCTGGGTTGATATCTGGTTGCTCTGTCCTGTGTTCTAGTCTTGGTTTGTTATGTGATGTTACTGATTTTCTAACCAGAGGACTCCCTTTAGTATTTCTTGTAATTTTGGTTTGGTTTTTGCAAATTCCCTAAACTTTTGTTTATCTGGAAATGCCCTAATTTCACCATCATATCTGAGAGACAGTTTTGCTGGATATATAATTCTTGGCTGGCAGTTTTTTTCCTTCAAGGCTTTATATATGTCATCCCATTGCCTTCTTGCCTGCATGGTTTCTGCTGAGTAGTCTGAGCTTATTCTTATTGACTCTCCTTTGTAGATGACTTTTTGTTTATCCCTAGCTGCTCTTAAAATTGTCTGTTTATCTTTGGTTTTGGCAAGTTTGATTATAATATGTCTTGGTGACTTTCTTTTGGGATCTACCTTATGTGGGGTTCAATGAGCATCTTGGATAGATATCTTGTCATCTTTCACGATATCAGGGAAGTTTTCTGACAACAAATCTTCAACAATTTTCTCTGTATTTTCTGTTATCCCCCCACCCCCACCCCTGTTCTGCTACTCCAGTCAATCGTAGGTTATTCCTCTTGATAGAGTCCCACATAATTCTTAAGGTTTCTTCATTTTTTAAAATGCTTTTATTTGATTTTTCCTCAAATA
The DNA here is from genome assembly GCF_000243295.1 of Trichechus manatus latirostris. Lineage (NCBI taxonomy): Eukaryota > Metazoa > Chordata > Mammalia > Sirenia > Trichechidae > Trichechus > Trichechus manatus. The sequence continues at coordinate 4,954,990 of NW_004444006.1, read as the reverse complement.
AGTTGTCATCGAGTGCTTTATCTTCAATATCACTAATTCTGACTTCCATTGCCTAAATTCTGCTCCTATGACTTTCTATTAAGTTGTCTTATTCTTAAATTTTATTGTTAATCTTCTGGATTTCTGATTGCTGTCTCTCTATGGATTCTTGCAGCCTGTTAAATTTGTCATTATGCTTTTCTCTAATCTTTTTTAATTTCCTCTATTACGTGCTCTGCATTTTGCTTAATTTCCTGAAAAGTTCTATATATTCATCTTTTGTATTCTGCCTCTGGTAAATCCAAGAAATTTTCCTCCTCTGGAAAATTTCTAGATTCTTTGTTCTGGGAGCTTGCTGAAGCCATCATGAATTGCCTCTTTATGTGATTTGATATTTACTATTGTCTCTGAGCCATCAATAAGTTATTATATTTATTTATTTTATGTTTGCTTTCTGTGTCCTAGCTTCTTGTTTTGTTTTGATATGCCCAAATAGGCTGCTCGTATGAGCTAGTTTGATTATTGGCACCTTGGAAGCTCTAAAGTCCTATCAGCAGGTGATTAGATCTGTTATTAGTTATGTGACCTCAGGAGTCTGCCCACTCCTCGTGTATAGATTCTGCTCAGGTGCCCAGGTAGATAGCCACCAAGTGTGTGGTGTAGGCTCTCACTTACAGTTCTAGACAGGCATGGGTGATTGGTGTAGGCATAGGCATCTGGCTGCAGCAGGGGGACACACACTGAGCAAGGCAGGAGGCTGACGTCCACCCGCAAGTGTCCAGGAGGAAGGCATGTCCCTGTTCCTTAGAGTGTGTAGGTGGGTGGGTTTTGCTGCTGGACTACAAGCACCTAATGCTGTTGGCTGTAAGGACTAGGGGGCATCTCTTATTCATGGGCCCCTCTCGCAAGTGGCTAGGTGGTGTGGGTGGAACCACCAGTCCTCAGGCCCCTGATGTGGTAGGTGAAGACCTTACTTAATGGGCAGAGCAGTGTCAAATGTCAAGAACCTGCCACTTCATAGCTTAAACAGTTGAACTTAGAGTTCCAGTATATACCCTGTTGTACTGCAGTAATGAGGGCCTACTCTGTTGAGATGAGCCCACACAAGTTTATGTAGGGGGAAAGGCACTCAAAGTCTGTGGATCCCTTATGCCTGTTCCTAAGCAAAGGAGGTGTGCCTACCCTGGGTTCCTGGCTTAGTGGAGCCGGCAGTTTATTTTTGCCCTGTTTGTTAATTTGTTCACTCTCCAAGGCAGGGAAAATGGCTCCGGGCATGTGACAGGTCCTACTTCTGGCCCAGGGGACTCGGAGATTGCTGAAGCCGGTCCAGGACCTGGTGCTGAGCAGGGAGTGGGGAGGTAAATGGGAGAGAGGTTTTTCCCTAAGGGGGGTGTTTTAGATCTGAGCGGTAAGTTGTATGCAAGTACTTATCTTTAGTGGATGGAGGGTTTCTTCTCACTGGTTCTGGGTGGCTGTGTAGAGTCTCTGGTACTGGGTCTCTCCCCATGTGGAAAACAGGCCTCTGAGCACGGTTGATTGTCTGCCTCACCCCTCACCCCCAAACTGATCAGTCCTGAAGGGCTCAGGCTCTCACCGGGTTAGGTCTGGCAACTCCTCGCTTCTTCCGAACTGTCTCTCGCTCGCCTTGCCACTCAGTCTGGTTCCTCAACTCTGCCTTTGATGTTCAGGGCTCCCATAATGCCGTATATAATTGAATCACTTGTTTTTTCAGGTCTTTGCTGTAAGACGGTGCACCGGAAGCATCTGACTACTCCGCCATCTTGGCCCCGCCTCTCCCTGTCATTTTCATGCCTGTAATTTTGATGAGTTCTGGAGTTGAAGCGTTTGAGATAAGATGAAAAGAGAGCCCTGGGAATGGAACCAATTAGATGACGTGGGCTCAAGGCCTTATGTGAAGAACTTCATTGAGCTTCAGTTTCTTCAAATGTAACATATAGAGAGAATGCCAGGCACCTAGAGTGGGACCAAAATGATCCAACCAAAGTGATAGTGCTTTACAAATTAAAGGCATTGTCTGATCCCTTCCAGAGGGAAAGGACAGCAGGCCACAGTGTTAGGGAATGGCGTTGGACTTTAGGAGGGACTTCTGGTCCTGGGGAAGGTAGAGTTGGAGAGGAGAATTTTGTAAGGGTGAGGACTGAGAGGAGAAGAGTGAAATGTGTAGGGTCAGTGAGGGGCTCTGAAGTGAGGAAATCCTCTGCTGTAGCCGCATCCAATTCTGCAGGCCAGAGCAGAGCATTATTCATTTTTGTGTCCTTCCCAGCACATCTTGCTAGACGCTGAGGCAGTGTCCTGGTAGTGGCAAGGACACATACTTTTGAGTCAGGTAGCCCAAGGCTCAACTCTTGGTTCAGTCTCTCACCAGCTCTGTGGTCTTGGACAAATCAGTTACCCTCAAAGGCCCTCTATTTCTTTATAAAATGGGACTCATCAGGCATTGCTTGCTTGAGTTGACATGGTATTTGGCAGATGTTGAACACATGAGTTTTCAGTCTCTTATCTCCTTGGGCCTCAGTTTCCCCATTTGTCAAAAGAAAGGGGATTGAATTAAATGATTTATCAGATCCAATTCAACCCTAACACATAGTAACAAGCCACAATTATTATTTGTGTTTTCTAATTGTGCCTAGCGAGTCAGTCACCAGCAAGAACTTGATTGTGTGGGTGCTTTATTAGGTGCTGGAGGATGGGGAATGACGGTGTCACAGGAACAACAGAAAGGAGGGCCCTGTCCCTCCGAGGGAAGGTTGCAAGTCAGCTTTCTCCTGCAGGAGGGCCTTGTCACAGCTCTGCAATAGATCCTGATCATACCCAGTGAAGGGACCTGGGCAGCAGTGCTGGAAACTCCAATGGGCTTAATAAGGCTAGAGGCCCATCTGAGGCTGTGGCTGGGCTTAGGGAGCTTGGTTAAGGCAGCTGGAAACAAACTGAGAAGCCCCTGCTCAAGCCCATGTGTTTCCCTTCCTAAGGAAGCAAAGAGAAAGACTTAAAGGATTTAGACCTCAAGGAGGAAAAAGAGAAGAGAATTAAAACTCAAATCCACATCTGGCCCTAAGCTCTCTGCCCACTGAGGCTGTGGGCTGTGGGCTGGGGGGCAGGAGAGCAGTTGGTTCCTCCCTTCAAGCTGCCTTTCTGGTGACATCATTGACAACAGAGGCACCCACATGGGGCAGGGCTGGTCGCTCCCATCTGGATCCATCCAGAACTAGGAAGGAGAAAGGATGTGGCTCCTGAAGGAAGCCACAGTTCCTGCTTTGACTCAGCCAGGAACCTCTTAAGGCTTCATTCTCTCATCTGCAAAATGGGGCCCAACCTGGTCCCTTGCATGTTGAGTAATTTTGTGACTAAGCCTCCTCTGAAGTGAAAAGAGAGTAGCAGACACATATACCACCTCCTAGAGTACATGCCATGTATATATTCCCAGCCTGAGTGTTACCGATCTTGCCCCTGGAGGGCCAGGGGTAGGCTCAGTCCCTCAGTGCTCTCTTCAGCCATTCAGAGGCATTTCAGACAAAGATGGGCAGAACCAGAACTGGCAGGGCCAGTGGGGAGGGATGGGGAAGGAGGGTGTTACAGGAGCAGCAGAAAGGAGGGCCCTGTCCATCAGTAGGAAAGTTGCAAGTCAGCTTTCTCCTGCAGGAGGGCCTTGTCACAGCTGAGTGATAGATCCTGATCATGCCCAGTTACAGGGAAGTGACTGTCCCAAGATCATTCAGTGAGTCCAGAGCAATGGCAGGACTTGCCCTTGAGTCTCCTGCCTTCCAGTCCAGGCAGAGCCCTTTCACTGGCACCTCATTACCTCCTCAAGGGCACAAGGGAATCAAATCCTCAGAAATAAAGGAAAATTGGCCCTTTGCACTGGTTGTGGGGAGAGCTGGTTTTTCAAGTTAGGCTTAAGGTGCTTGTCCCTGTCCTAGCCTGGGTCTGTACCCTAGCTCCTGGAGCTTGAGAACCCTCCTGACTAGGGTTGCCAGATCAAATCCAGGACACTCAGTTAAATTTAAATTTAAGAAATTGGAACTCTCATCCATTGCTGATGGGAATATGAAAAGGTACAGCCGTTATAGAAAACAGTCTGGCAGTTCCTCAAAAAACTAGAGGTAGAGCTGCCATAAAAACCAAAACCAAACCCACTGCTGTTGAGTCAATTCCAACTCATAGCAACCCTATAGGACAGAGTAAGAACCACCCTATAAGGCTTCCAAGGCTATAAAGCATTACAGAAGCAGACTGCCAAATCTTTCTCCTGCAGAGTGGCTGGTGGGTTTGAACCACCAGCTTTTTGGTTAGCAGCAGAATGCTTTAATCACTGCAACACCAGGGTTCCTTTTTAGAGCTGCCATATGACCCAGCAATTCCACTCCTAGGTATATACCCTAGGGATCTAATAGAAGTGACACTAACAGATGTATGCACCCCTATGTTCATCGTGGCACTATTCACAATAGCAAAAAGATGGAAACAACTTAAGTTCCTGTCTTAGTTTCTTAGTGCTACTATAACAGAAATACCACAAGTGGGTGGCTTTAAAAACAAATTTAAATTTACTCACAGTCTAGGAGGCTAGAATTCCAAATTCAGGGTGCCATCTCTAGGGGAAGGCTTTCTTTCTCTGTTGGCTCCTGGGGAAGATCCTTGTCTCTCCAGCTTCTATTCCTTGGCATCTTGGTAATCTTCACATGGCGCATGGCATCTATCTTCCCTCACCTCTCCTTGTCTGCTTGCTTGCACTTAATCTGCCGTTTTTTGAAAAATATTCTATTGTGTTTTAGGTGAAAGTTTACAGAGCAAATTAGTTTCCCATTCAACAAATTGTACACAAAGTGTTCCATGACATTGGTTGCAATCCCCACACTGTGTCATCCAGCACTCTCCCCATTTCCACCCTGGGTTCCCCATTTCCTTTCGTCTGGTTTTCCTACCCTTTCCTGCCTTCTCAGCTTTACTTTTGGGCAAATGTTGCCCTTTTGGTCTTATATAATTGCTTGTTCTATGGAGTGCATTCTTTTCGGGTGTTATTGTTTATTTTATAGGCCTGTCTATTGCTTGGCTGGAAGGTGGTTTCTGGGAATGGCTGCAGTTTCAAGTCAGAGGGGTGTCTTAGGGCCATAGTCTTGGGGGTTTCTCCAGTCTCTATCAGGCCAGTAAGTCTGGTCTTTTCTTATGAATTTGATATTTTGTTCTACATTTTTCTCCTGCTCTGTCTGGGACCATCTTTTGTGATCCTGGTCAGAGTGGTTGGTAGTGATAGCTTGGGCACCATCTAGTTCTTCTGGTCTTGGGGTCATGTAGGCTGTGGTACATGTGGTCTGTTAGTCCTTTGGACTAATTGCTCCCTTGAGTCTTTGGTTTTCTTCACTCTCCTTTACTTCGGACAGGAAGAGACCACTAGTTGTATCTTAGATGGCCACTCATAAGCTTTTAAGACCCTAGACACTACTCACCAAAGTAGGATGTAGAACATTGTTTTTATGAACTATGTTATGCTAATTGATGTAGATGTTCCCCAAGTCTATGATCCTTAGCTTCAAGCCTAGTATCTTCATCCCAGGAGGTATTTGGTTGTGCATAAGAAGTTTTAATCTGCTCTTTTTATATCTTCAAAGAGATTGACCTAAAACACACACTACAATAATACTACTTCAATTAACACAACGAAGAAAATCCATTCTCAAATGAGATTATAACCACTGTAGGGGTTAGGATTTACAACATGTATTTTTGGGGACACAATTCCATCCTTAACAATGTCCCTCAATGGATGAATGGATAAGTAAAATGTGGTACATACATACAATGAAATGCTACTCAATGATAAAGAAAAACAAGTTCCCCAAACGTCTCGGAAAATGGATGAACCTGGAGGACGTTATTTTGAGCGAAATAAGTCAATCACAAAAACAAACATATATTGTATGTTCTCATCTCACTTTTATGAAGTGAACTGAACAGTCAAATAAACACTAATGTTCATTAGTGGTTACCAGGGATTGGGAGTTGGTGGTGGGGGAGGGAGATTCACTCTCTGGATAGTAGACATTGTTATTTTTGGTGATGAGAAAGGTAACGTGGAATGAGGGTGAAGTGCACACAGCTTGACAAAGACAAACGATGTCACTAAAATGTACACAAGAACAAAAGGACCTGTTGATAATTGCTATGGCATATATAATGTCAAAACAACAGCAAAAACAACCAAAAAAAATACGTGCGGGTATATACATAGGTTATGTAGGCATATATGTGTATAGTTATGTATATGTACATATACATGTATGCCTTAGGCTGGGTTCTCTAGAAAAGCAAAACCAGTGAAGCGTATAAATATATATATAAATATAAAGATATTTATATCAAGGAAACAGCTCATGCAATTGTAGAGGCTGGAACGTCCCAAGTCCATGGATCGGGATAGAGGCTTCTCGCAATTCACGTAGCCGCAGGGGCTGGTGAACCCAAGATCGGCAGGTCAGGGAGCGGGCTCTTGCTCACAGGCTATGAAGATGGACAAATCCCAAGATTGACAGGCAAGACAGCAAGGCTTCTCCTGATTCACATAGCTGCAGGGGCTGGTGAACCCAAGATTGGCAGGTCAGAAAGCAGGGCTCCCGCTCACAGGCTGTGCAGGTCGATGAATCCAAGATCGGCAGATAAGCTGACAGCTCAAGTCCCAAGAACCATAGGTCAGACGCACAGTAGGCAGCTGCAGGATCCAGAGCGAGCAAAAAGCCAGAACATCTGCTTATATTTGGATGCAGGCCACACCCCCAAGGAAACTCCCTTTCAGCTGATTGGCTACTCACAACATATTTGATCATGGGAGTGATCACATATAAACACTGAGAATCATGGCCTAGCCAAGTTGACACAGAATCTTAACAATCTAGTTGATTCCAACTTATAGCCACCCTATAGGACAGAGTAGAACTGCACCATAGGGTTTCCAAGGAGTGTCTGGTGGATTTGAACTGCCAACCTTTTGGTTAGCAGCCATAGCTCTTAATCGCCATGCCACCAGGGTTTTTATGTATATATATAGGTATATACATATGTAAATGTATATGCATATATGTGACTGTATGCACATATATTCATATATATAATGAAGCATATAGGGGCACGATTATGAATACTTCTTAGACATAACCAAACACCTCGTGGGATTGGTTTTCTGGATTTGAATGATATAAAAATGGCATGGGGGCAGTGTCTGACCTCCTGTAACTTCACAATTGGGCAGGCGAATCAAGATCAACAGCCCAAGGCTGATTCTTATGAGCCGGAGGTCAGACACGCCTCCTCTCTCCACCATCTTTACCAACTCTGACACCAACCGTCCCTCCCACAGCACTCTCTACTGGGTTTGATAATTCATTGCAATGGCCACGCAGAACTCACAGACCATACTCACAATTTTGGGGTTTATTAGGGAAGTAACAGTTACAATTCAGACTCAGAAACACTCAGGATACAGTTCTTCCATCAGGATAGCCTCTTCCCAGCTGTGCTAAGAGGCATGCCTCTCCCTGGCCCTCAGTTTCTGCACAAAGACACTCAGTTTTCTCTCTCCATCGGCTGGGAAGCCCACATCATTGCCTGCTGCCCGGTCTCTGCTTCTGGTCCTATGCTGCCGATCTCGCCTTCTTTTGTGGTGGTGAGCTCTCCTCTCTGCTCTGGAATTGGCTCTCTTTTAAGGCAAAACTGACCAATCTCCTTGGTAGGGCACAATTACCCCATCACACAGTCCCACTCAATCACCTGGGTGGGAGTTACGAGACCATGGCTAGAAAGGCCACACACAAAAGTAATTAGTCGCAATGTAAATGATTAGGACAATAGTCTTGTGAAATATCTCGGTCAATTGGCATAATATAGTTCATAAAATTATGTTCTACATCTTAGTTTGGTGAGTAGTGTCTGGGGTATTAAAAGCTTGTGAGTGGCCATCGAAGATACAGCTATCGCTCTCTGCTTGTCCGGGGCAAAAGAGAAAGAAGGAAACCAAAGACTCAAAGAAGAAACTAGTCTATAGGACAAATAGTCTACATGAACCACGGCTTCATCCACCCTGAGACTAGAAGAACTGGATGGTGCCCAGCTGCCACTGACAGTTATGATCAGGGCCACAGTAGATGAAACCTGACAGAATGGGAGAAAAATGTGGAACGGAACTTCAAATTCCTAAAACACACACACACACACACACACAAACCAGACTTACTGGACTGATTGAGACTGGAGGACTCTCTGAGACTATTGCCTTGAAACCCACTAAAACCAAACCCACTGCCATTGAGCCTATTCCGACTCATAGTGACCCTATATGACAGAGTAGAACTGCCCCATAGGGTTTCTAAGGCTGTAATGTTTATGGAAGCAGACTGTCACATCTTTCTCCTGCAGAACAGCTGGTAGGTTCGAACCACTGACCTTTTGGTTTGCAGCAGAGTGCTTAACAACCGCACCACCAGGTCTCCTTTAATTACCCTCAGATACTCTTCAAACCTTGAACTGAAACTAATCCCTGAGGTCACCTTGTAGCTAAATAACAGATTGGCTCACAAAATAATGAATATCACCTGTAAAATTACCTATATGAGACCAAATGGTCAACAATTACTTCAAAACAAAGATGAGAATGTAAGGGGACAGGGAGACTAGATTAATGGAAACAGAACAACCAGAATGGAAATAATCAGTAAGTTCACACATTGTGAAGAATGTAACCAATGTCACTGAACAATTTGTGTGGAAATTGTTGAATGGGAACTTAAACTGCTGTGTAAACATTCACCGAAAATACAATAAAACATTATTTAAAGAAATTTTAAATTTGAAATAAACAAATTATTTTTTAGTATGTCCCAAATATTGCATGAGACATACTTGTACTAAAAAAAAAAAAAAACTGTCGTTTATCTCAAATTCAGATTTTAATTGGGTGTGCTGTGTTTTTATTTGCTAAATTTGGCAGCCCTACTCCTTAAGTCAATCAACGAGATGGACTAACACAGTGGCTGCACCAATGGGCTCAAACAGCAGCAATTGTGAGGATGGCACAGGACGAGGTAATCTTTTGTTTTGCTATTCATAGGGTCGCTATGAGTTGGAACCAACTCGATGGCACCTAACAACAACTCCTTAAGGAACAGGAGGAGATGGTTGCCTTAAGGTCTTGGACCCGTGGGGCAGGGGCTTCCCACTTTCAAATCTCTGCTCCTCAGCTGATCAACTGGAACAGCTTGCTGGCTGAGAGAACATGTTTAATTTGGTCGGTCATTAACTTGTACAGCTCTCTCCCCCAGTCCTTCTGGGCCTGGTGCTGCTCTAATGAGTTGAGGGTGGTAATGAACAAGAATCCCTTCATCTGGAACAGCAAAGGCCTATGGGCACTTGGGTGGGCCCTTTTGCCAGCACCTCAGCTGACTCACTTTAGGATCAGGCCTATGACATTAAGGTGTTCTGAAAAGGAGGGCCTGCCTCCCATGTTGGTCTCAGATTTGAAGGAGGATTGGGTACCCTCCCAACAAGCATGGGAGGGCATGGAGTCTGGTGGGATGGGGAGCAGACTGCAGACCCAGGCAAGGGGCTAGGTATAAGGTCTATGGCCCAAAACAACCCTCTAGATTGGGACTTAGTAAACTGAGAAAGAAGATTTCAATATGTGAGGGCAACAGAAGGCTGAGCCTAGGGTGTGGAGAAAACTCAAGGATACATTCCCCAGAGTGGACACTCACCCTGAAACACTGTGGAAAAAGACCTCAGTTGTCAAGTTTATTCGGGATGCACATTAGACTGTGACACACACAAACACATACACCTCAGTGATTTGCTTATACTTTAGCTTATCAAAGGCTCTGAGAAGTCTTGCTGTAAAACAAACCAACAAAAACCTAGACTTAAAAAAGAAAACTATTTAATATTGGTTTAACTTGGCATTTCCTATATTTATTTAACCATAGACTTTTTTTGTCATAGGCATTATTACCCTTCCCAAGCACTAGGACACATTCTCTGGAACACATTTTGATACAAGATGTTCTGTGGGCTGTGCCTCCGCTGGGGCAGAGTGGGCACTAGGGGGTAACCATGTTCTTCTGGTTCCTGGAGATCATGTCTGATGAATCCTATCATCCTGGACTGGTGCCGAGGCCTCAGCTCAGCTGTGTCTCCCTCCCTTCTTTCATCTTACATGACCTTTGTTCTTAGGCTCTCTCTGTCCATCTGTGGCCGTGTATACACATGTCTATGTGTACATGTTCCTACATATATCTATGCACAAGTACATCTAGGCACACCAGTGTCATACCTACCAGTGTGGACTAATCAAGTGGGAGAAAGAGATCGATTGATTAATTTTCTTTCCTGGTCCACTTCCTCTTGGGTCACTTTAACTTCTTTTTCCACTATTCCAGCCACCAGCAGGAAACATTCTAAAAGTTAGCTAGTGATGTAGTCCATACTGGTCATACCATCTGCCTGTGTTTATAGACTGATTGCTTCCAGGATTGTGGAGAAGGGTCTTTGAAGTACATAGTTGGCTAGCCTGGCCTGTACCCACAGAGTAAAGCAGAGCACAGAGGAGCGGAGGCTGCATTCTGGGCCTGGCAGTGCCAGCTTAAACACTCATTCCACTTCTGGCTGTTAGGAGGAATCTAGGAATGGAAGTGAAGCCTCTACCAGAGGGTCAATTCACGGCTGAGTGTCAGCTCTGTGAGGGCAGGGACTGTTTCTGTCGTATTCATCCTAGTATATGTGTATGCACATATGCGTGCACACACACACACACACACACACACACACACACATATAGCAAATATTTATTGAACATTTACTATGTACCAGGCATTGTTCTAAGAATTTTATGGAATAACTCATTGAATCTTCACAACCACCCTCTAAGGTTAAGTACTATTATTATATCCCATTGTACAGATGCAGACACTGAGGCACTAGGGGGTGAGTAAGTTGCCCAAGGTTACATAGCCAATAAAAATGCAGCCAGGATTTGACACAGGCAGTCTGACTCCAGAACTCACTCTCTTAACCACTATTCCATATTTGGTGGTTCATTGAATAGTTGTTAGATGAATGTATGAATGAATGCATGCATGCACAAATGAATAAATAAAAGAAATACCAAGTGATGATGGCCCACATTCTTCCTGTAGCCTGATGCTAAGCATCTAGTCCTACCAGGGCCTCCCTCCAGAAGCCCAGCAGTGTAACACAGGAAGCACACCCTCCCAGCTGCCCACACCAACACTACCCCTTTTCTTCCCTCCCTTCTTTTCTCCAGGCCTTTGACACATTTTCCTGTCACCCTCTTCCTTCCCCACTGCTTCTACCCAGCCACTCCTGAGCCCACCAGTTCCTTGGCCCACCTGCTTGCCAAAGCCTCTGCCCCCTCTTCCTTACGTGCTTGTATGTGCTCCACAAAACCCACAAGCTGTAAAAACAAAGCAGGGAGCCCCCTCACCTTCATGCTGCCCCTTTAATGTCCACTTCCTGGCAGTTGCGGCACTGAGCCACCCTCCACAGGCTTGGGTCCCTGGGGGTGGGTACCAGTGAAGAAGCTCCATACACAAAGGCCCAGGCCAAGAGGAACATGGGCTGTTGGAAACCCAGGAAGCAGGAGGCTTGGGAGGAATGGCCAGCCTGCTGGTTTCACCGGGGGCAGCCTGGAACCCTCAAGACCCAGGGGCTCTCACTCAGCAGCCTCTGTGTCCAGGGTGTCTCCAGGAACTAGCTGCTAACATGATTCATAAGTAATAACAACACCCACCTCTCACATTGGCATAGTAATCTAGAGTTTACAAAGCACCTTTGCATCCATTCGTTTGATCAATTCTCATTATGGCATAGTAAAAGCTTTGGAGTCATGCTGCCTGGGTTTGAATCCTGCTTCTGCTGCTTCCCAGCTGTGGGACATTGGGAAAGTCATTTATGCTCTCAGTGCCTCAATTTCCCCATCTTTAAAATGAAGATAATAATAATACCTACCTCATAGGGTTATTGTGAGGATCAAACGAGCCAGTCTGTGTACAATGTACCATGTAGACATGTACCATTTATCGAGTGCTTACTACATGCCAGGCACTATGCTAAGTTCTCTTACTCGCATGTTATTTTCAGCAACTACGTGAAGTAGAAGAGGAAACTGAGACTTGTGAAGGATAAATGACCTGCCCAAAGTTATAGAAGAAGTGGTAAAGTTGGAATTTGAACCCAGGTCTATTACCGAAGCCCATGCTCTTTGGGGGAACTGAAACTCAGAAAATGGCACTTGTCGTGTTTGAAGCGAGACTAGCTCAACTCTAAATCCAGTGCTCATTTCATAACCCCTTGAATGCTGCTCTTCTCTCTTGTATGAGATACATCCTTCAACTTTCCCAAGCAGGAGACTTCCTGGTCTTTGCTGCCCCACCCAAATGACATGGTGGGGAGGGTGTTCTTTAAAGACAATGAGGGAATGTTTAAAGTTGGGTTCCACCCAGAGGGACCCTGTTTCATGTGTTCCTGGAATATAGGTGCCCAGGCCAGCAGGTGCCAGGAATACCCGCCTGCCTACAGATACTGGTTATACCTGGTCCATGCCACTATCTGGCCAGTCCTGTTTGTACCATAGGTACTTTTCCTATGATATTCGTTGATGCCTGGCTCTCAGGAGGTAGGCCTCCACTCACCATTCCTGATTTTGGTACCAGGTGCTCTTGACTGGTGTCAAAAGGCTAGAGAAGCAGCTCTTAAAGTGGAAGGCTGTGGAAATCAGAGGAAGAGAAAGAAGCAAAGGGGGCTCCTTAGTCCCTTCCCTTATCTTGGCCTCTAATCCTGTGACTCAGTCTCCCCTTCTTCCCCCATCTCTTGGCAAACACCAGCCCTGCCTAGAACTAGCATCACCTCTGGGCTCCATTAGCCCTGCCAAAAAGGCTGGGACCAGAGACCCTTGGACTGCTGCTTCCTGAGATCTTTCAACAAAGGAGAGGTGGTAGTGGGGAGACAGGCTGGGACACTCTTTTCAGACTTCTGGACTCTCTCAAAGGAGAAGGGTGGAATACCTAGTGAGGCCCTACTATGTACTGGGGGCTGCACATGTGGACTTTTGTTTCTCTTATTTAATCTCACAATCCTGCAAAGCAGGTATGATTATCAATATCTTAGAGAAGAAACAGCTGACACACAGAGAGGTAGAGTGACTTGCCGAGGGTCACATGGACAGCAAGTGGTGGAATTCAGGTTTAAATTCAGGATTTACTCCAAAGCCCATGGTAAACATCCCACAGTGCACTGATTCTTGGTGGGATTGTGAACTCATCCAACTTCAGCTCTGGGAATTCTTAAGGAATGAGGCACTCTGGACATTAGAATTTGCCTGAGAGCTGAGGTTTTATTTCTGTAAGTGCCCACTTAAAAAAAAAAATCAGTCATTTTCCATAGAAACGTTTAGGAAACCTATTCTTCATCTTCCCTGCCTCCTTAAACAGAGCATAATTGAGCTCTTTCTGGAGACTCGGGGACATCCTCATTAATACCCACATCATTATTAGCACTGTAATATGGTGATCTCTTCAGGGCACTTTCCCCCTACACTAAATGGCCCCAGATTGTGTTCTTTGAGCTCTTCTACCTGGCTGGATTGTTTTTTGTTTTACTACTTTTGCTGCGTACTCCCCTGCTGTCAGGCTGTCAGCTCTCGCTTCTTGACACTTTTAGTGTGCCTGCTTCCAGCAGCCTCTCTGCCCTCCTTCTGATTTACTGCTGCTAATTTGCTGTGGGCTTGGGAACCAGATAACCATGCTTGTTAGCATAAACAGGAGTGAAAAGCACTATGGAGGGTCCCCCTACAGGTAACCGGCCTGAGCTTTAGCACAGGCACTTGGTGGTAGCCAAGAACTTGAGGAGCTGTTCACAGGGCTCAGCCCTAAAGCCTGGGTCCCCCACGTCCCTGCTGCCAGGTACTTCCTTACCCTGACTTGCAGCAGGGGTGAGTCTGAGTCCAGCCCTTAGCCCTAAACTGACTAGTCTCTCTGACCCTCTCCCTGGCCAAAAAATTGATAATTAGCACACCCGGGACAAGAGGACTGCCAAATCTTGCTGAACAGAAGAGTGATTGAATGGAAGGTCACCCTTGCCTAAAGGCAAAGGAATGGGCACAATGGCCTCTGGAGACCTCTTCTTACCTTTCTTACCCTGTCTCCCAGAGCCCTTGCAGAAAAGTCTGGGGCTAAAGAGGCTCCCTCTCTCATCCTTGTCCCTCAACCTGTCAGGAGGTGGGTGGGAGGCAGGGATCATTACAGTTGTCCTTCACAGGGAACTCAGTGACTGAGGCATGTCAGGCTCAGTGCCAGCATCGAGGCTTCTTCTAGGCCTCAGAGCCTGGCTAGGCTGGGCCCATCTATGCCTACTTCCAGGTCGGTTCCCTGTCACTCCCACAGTTGCACCCCACCGCCATCTAACTCTGGCAGGAAATGCGCTGAGCTGAGCTTGAACTGGCTTGCCACCTCAGCAATCCAAGGGCCTCCTCTCCTCCAGCCTGGGAAGGGGGGAGGCGCCACTCAGGGGGAAGCACTGAGGCAGATTTAGGACTTGGTGGAGTTTGAAGCCCCCCCCAAAGCTATTTTTCAACCTGAAAACTGAACCAAGCTGGGCTAGAATTGTGGCTGGAGGATAAATGTGGACCCCATGGTGTCATTTTATGGTCAATTTTCAGAGTGTAACTGCACTTTAAGCACTAACGCTGAGTAGCAGGAAAAAACTTCTTAACCATAAGATCTATTAAGAGTGCAGAGCTGGCTCCCAGGGGCAAGGTGGGAATGCATAGACGTGAATCATTGGAAACAGGTCTAGCCCAGGCGCTAGGGAATAGCCCAGCCCAAGCTGGGGCTGCAGGGAGGGATGGGGCAGTGCTGGAAGCAAGCTAGGGCTCCTCCAACTCCTCAGGCCCTGATGGTGGCAGCCTCTGGTCTCCTTTCCCAGGGGCCTTTAGTCCTGCCTAAGTGGCTGAACCCTATACTCTCCTGAGCGGGCCAGTTGGCCTTGTTACCCTGGCTACGACAAGGAGAAACTGGGAAAGGCAAAAACTGGTGTAGCAGCTGTCTTGGTGAGGTGGTGGCAAGGCAAAAGGGCCAGCTGACCACTGAGCTGGACAGGACTGATGACTCTGTTTCCCTGGTAGTCTTGTTTGATGTCAATCACTGAGCTAAGCAAGCTTTTCCACCAGACATGGCTAGCCACCAGGGAAATGAGATAAGAGGCAAGACAAGATCTAGGGTATTTGGGGTTAAATGTCTATAGGAGACAGCACAGTCAGGGGCAGGGAGCTTGGGAAACGGGCTAGAGAGTACAGAGATGGAAGAGAGTGGCAATAGTGGAGGCTGGTGATGGAAGATGGCAGATGGAAGGGGAAGTCGGAGGACCAAATAATCTCTAAGGTTCCTTCCAGCTGGAAAAACTCTCTGGCTCCAAGAAATACAGGAGTGAGAAAGTGAACTGCCAGACAGGGCCACTAACAAACGGAAGGTGAGCCTCCCTATCTCAGGACCATGCTCCGTTCATCAAGACACATGCTAAGATCCCATCTGAGAAGACTGAGGGCCAGGTCTGGCAGTAGGGGCACCAGGGGACACCCATCTGGGGAAGGACAAAAAGTGAGGCTCAGGTCTGGAAGTGATGAAACTTCAGCTGAGCCATAATTTGCTGTGTGATCTTAGGCAAGTCTTTTCCCCTCTCTGCGCTGAAATGTACTCATCTGTATCATGATGGCTACAGTGGATATTGGGAGTGGAATTTGAACCTGATCAGTTTCTCTAAGCCTTGGAATATAAGGATCTTGCCAGCTAGAACATTCCAGGATTCCTCAGATTGGTATGCTCTAGGGTAGGATTTCCTGGGGGCTAAAAATAGAAATAAAGAAAAGAAAACAAAACAAAGCAAAAACACTCACTAAGTGCCAGGGAATGTTCTAAATGCTTTTACAAATATTAACTCATTTACTCCTCACAACATCTCTACAACGTGATTAGTTTTATCCCCATTTTGCAGATGAGGAAATTGAGGCACAAGGAGGGTAGCAGACAATACCCCAGCACCAAATTAACTCTGAAACCAAAGACACTCACTCCACCTTCTTCCTGGTTCATTTCTCTAGATGGGATGACCATGTCTCCACCTTCTTCCAGGGCTCTGTTCTCCTTCATAGCTTTTGCATAGCTGGGATAGGTCTCCTGAGCCAGGTTGGCCTCCTTGTGGTGCCCTTTACCTCCCTCTACTTCCTTCCTCCCCTCCCCTTCCCTCCTTTCTAGGGGAGCTGAGCCAGGGCTCAGTTTTCTCCATTTCCAGGCTGAGGCTCTTGCCTTGGTCTGGGCTCACTGAAGAGATCTTGCTGACTTTGCACTTTCTGTCCACTCTGTGGCCCTGGGATCTGAGGGGACACAGGGGAGTCCTGTATCCCCTGCCAGGCAGGGTATTGGGGAAAGGCTGGCCTCCTTCCCTTGACCCCCTGAGAGGGAGAGATAGGTACCCCAGTCCCACTGACCGGGCCTAAGTATGACCGCACAGGCTCCTCTGAGCAGATCTGACCAATGCAGTCAGGAACAATGCTGAGGGCACTGGAGAAGGAGTCCGGGCTGACTGGCTAGGTAGGATGGTATAAGGAATGCATGTACAAACTGCATCCCAAAATCACAATGGGATACTAACTCCTCACATTGGACTAGTTTCTTCTTCAAGCTCTCTCTTTTGGAATCATAAAATTGCAGACTGTCACAGCTGGATAGGCCTTTAGAAATCATTGAAACCAAGCCCTTTTGGTTCCAGATGGGGAGCCTGAGGCCCAAAGAGGGCAAGGGCATGCTCTAAATTGCTCAACAATACAGCCAGGGAGCCAAGTTGGAATCCGGGGCTCCTGACTCTTCTAGGCCAGTGCCTTTTTCAGCTCAGCTCCCTGCTGGGCCTCCAGAGTCAGCTGGATACCACCCTTTTTGGGGCCCTGCTTGAGGTCCCGCCCCTCGCTGTGCACAAGATCCGCCCCTACGCACGCGCGCGCGTGTACACACACACACACACACACACACACACACACACACACACACACACATTATGCCCTGCAGAAGCAGGACCTTGGGAATGAAGTGGGAGGTACCCAGAGTTCAGATGAAAGGCAGAAGCCAGATGCCAAGAACTGCAGCTGTGCCCCTGGGGTGGGAGAAGGCATTCTGAAGATGAGTGTGCCGTTTTTTGCCTGCCGTAGAGCTTCATGCTCTTGTGAGCTCCACTTGAAAGACTGGGGAGCGGCTGAGGGGAATTCCTCCCCCGGCTCAAAGTTTTGGTCTTCTGATGTTTGAAGGACTTGGAAGTCTCCAGCAAAGCCACTGCCCAAAATCCTAGGTTATCCGTCACACCTGTCCCCCTCCAGGTGTCCAAAGCCCAACCTGGTGCTCTCTCCCACCCCTTTTCCAGACTACCACGGTAGCCAGGTATGCCGAAAGCCATGACCACAAGGCGGCACTGGCGCTCCATGGCTCCGGTGGACTCGAAGGCGCGCTTTGTCGCTAAACTGTGCTTGTGGGGGAGTTTGCGTCAGTCTCCCCCACTCTTGGCACCCTCCCCATTTCCTTTTGGAAACCTCCCTAATCCTCTTTGCCGAGGGTCACATCTCTGGGCCCAGGGACGAGGTGTTTCATTTTCCGTTCGCCCCCACTCCACGAAACGTGGGGAGGGAAGACCCCTGGACTGAAGCCCACTTCTCTGCCCCTCTGCCGACCCTTTTTCCTTGCTGCTCTCTTCAGCTGATCTCTTCTCGGGGTGTCTCTCTCCTACTTGCCTGCTCTCTCCATTCCTCCTCTTCCTGGCCTGGCTTCTCCCTTCCCCCTCAGCCTTGTTCCAATCTCCTCTTCTTGGGTCTTCCCTTATCAACTTTCCGCTTGTATTCTCCTTTTCCCTTCCCCCTCTCTTTCTCTCCCCTTGCGCTCTTCTTTACTCGTCCCTTTTCTTCTCCCCTCCACTCCCCTCTCCTGCCTTCCTTCTCCATTCTCCTCTGCTTTCTCTCTCCTTTCCCTTCTACATATGCTCCACTGTGGCCTCTTAGCCCTGCAGCCAGGGCCTGAGCCCCGCTCCCCAACACACACTTTGTAGGCTGACACAGGAAGTCAGGTAGGGAACATCAATTGTGCTGGAATCTGGGAGTGGAGGAAACTCTGAGTCAGAAACTCTCTTCAGTTAACTTATTGAGGACAGCCTCTCATCAGCGTAGAGGGAGAGATCTAGATTTAGAATCAAGAGACCTGGGGCCTGGTCTCAGCTCTGGCACTGACTGGCTATGTGACCTTAAAACAAGTCTGATCTTTCTCTGGGCTTCAGTTTGTCCCTGAAAATGACAGAGAGGTAGATCTCTGAGGACTCTCCCAGCAATTATTTTTCTCATTTTTCAACAGTGACTGTCAATCCCAGCAAACTTGAATTGTGCTTCTCCCAGATTTGTCCTCTGTCATCATCACCCCCCTTTAAAATATTAGGGACTCTTGGTGTGTGAGAGAAGGGCTCTGCCTGCGTCTATGTGTTGTACTGGGAGAGGGACCCAAGGTTGGGTGTGGACCATAATGTCAACATGCTAAGGAATCTGTCTGGCATACTTGCTCACTGACTTTGAGGGGCCTGCGCAGCTGTTAAGGTCCCTGTATGGTACAAAGGATTTTGCACTCAGCTGCTAACTGAAAAGTTGGCAGTTTGAACCCACCCACGGTGCTACAGAAGAAAGACCTGGCTATCTGCTTCTGTAAAGATTACAGCCAAGAAAACTCTATGGATCTCAGTTCTACTCTGTAATACATGGGGTCGCTATGAGTCAGAATCAACTCCATGGCAATGGGTTTGGTTTTACAGGTCCCTGGTGGTGCAAACGGTTTGCACTTGTCTACTAACCTAAAGATTGGAGGTGTGAACCCACCCAGTGGAACCATGTAAGAAAAGCCTTACAATCTGCTTCTGTAAAGATTAAAGCCAAGAAAATCCTATGGAGCAGTTCTACTTGGTAACACATGCCGTTACCGTGAGTTGAAATCGACTTGACGGCAACGAGTTTGTTTTTGTTTTGTTTGGGGGGG
The DNA here is from genome assembly GCF_000243295.1 of Trichechus manatus latirostris. NCBI lineage: Eukaryota > Metazoa > Chordata > Mammalia > Sirenia > Trichechidae > Trichechus > Trichechus manatus. Next base: position 4,935,890 of record NW_004444006.1, on the reverse strand, counting down.
GCAGTTGTTGGGGCATATAATTGTAGAATGTTAGTGTTGGAAGAGGTTTGGGGCAGAGGTAAGTGTAACACAAATGTATGAGACCCCCATAGCTACCACTAGGCCCTCCAGCTTTGCCCCTGAGATACAAACCCCAGGCCCATTGCCTGCTTTACACATCTCAGCTAACAAAACAATTTAAGCCCCTATGGTACAAATGGAGCCCTGGTGGCTCAGTGGTTAAGCGCTTGGTTGCTCAGCAAAAGGTTGGCAGTTCAAATCCACCAGCCACTCCTTCGAAACCCTACGGGGCAGTTCTACTCTGTCCTATAGGGTTGCTATGCATCGGAATTAACTCGACGGCAACAGGTTTTGGGGTTTTATGGTACAAATAAGGGAACCGAGGTCCAGAGAAGGGACATACAACAAGGAGGTGGTAAGCTGAGACTAGGGTACAAAGCTCCATTCTCCCAGCTGTGACCATGCTGAGGCCGTAAGGATGGAGGTAAGGAGGTGTTGCCACCCTGGGTATGCATTGGGGGGCTGGTGAAGTGGACAGAGGTGTGTGTGTGCCTGGTGGGGTTGGGGTTGGGGGTTGGGGTTGGCACGTATGGTTGCCTGCTCCCTACATCTTGTTATGGGCACGCTATTCTTGGAGGGCGGCATATCTAGAGCCACCAGTGGTCCCCGCCACAGCTTGAGGGTAGCATCTCCACTTGACAGTGTGATTTATCACATTCTCCCTTTCTCCCCTCAGCCCCCAACCTTTCCCGTAGATCCCAGAGATGGCCTAGCCTGGCTTAGAGGCAATTCACCTGTTTTTGATTTGAGTCTCAGGTGGGCTTTTCTCTCTTCTCATCAAAGAAGTGCTGAGGGAAAGGCAGGGCCCCATCCATCACCCCAGCCTCTCAGCAGCCTTGGGGAGGGGAGTGGAGGAGAGGGGGGGATGGTCCAAGGATCTCACAGCCTCTTTAATTCACAAAGGGTAACTCCCAGACAGCCAGGCAGGGCATTACTGGCCTAGACATTTAGATCTTGGCCACAAATGTTCAGGAGAAACAGCCTAAGGATTTCTCCATTGGTGCTGTGGATCTCCTGAGGTCCTGCAGGCAATTTTTCTTTTCCAATCCCTGCTGCCTGGGGAGGGTGGAGGCTGGGAGGGGCTTGGGCCCCAAACAAAAGCAGAACAAAGATTTAGTGCCCAGGGAAAGAGGGGGGAAGATGAGGAAGGAATTCATTTTGTTTTTATCACCTATTCTGTGCCAGATACTGTTCAACATGTTATCTATTTCATTTAATCCTCCAAACACTGTCCCCTTCTCCAGATGAGTAAAATGAGACTTAGAGAGGTGAAGTGATTGGGCCAAATTCAGATAATAAGGGAGTAAGTAATGGAGGCTAGATTCAAGGTCACAGATGTTTGTCTCTGAAGAGAAAGCAGAGGAGACAGGTAAGGTCTCTGGATGCTGCTCTGGCCAGGAAAGATAAGCCGTGGCACCCAGTCACCATCCCCCACCCCCCAACATGTGGTCCCATGGACTTCAGCTCAAGGCCACTACTAGCCCGTATGGAGCCTTTGCACAGTTAGAAAAGGTACCCTTTCCTCTGGGCTGACCCAGCCCCAGGTCAGGGCACATGGCAAGCAGCAGGGGCTGAATTTCATCCCCATGGTCCCCTGGATCAGGCACCCTTGAGCAAGGCTCAGCCTACACAGCCATGGGCTGTGGCTCTGCTTGGGCTATTGTTTTTTTTTTTTGTTTTGTTTTGTTTTGTTTTGTCTTGTTTTGTTTTTTTACAGTGGGCCTGGTGAGTCCTGGTCAGGCAAGGTAAGTGAGGAGCCTGATAGGCTCAGCAACAATATGCCATGATGCGTAATCCTCCTCCTTCTCCCCCTTCCCTGAAACATTATCACCATCACCATCATCACCACCATCATCCCAGGCATTTTCCTGATACCACAACTACTAATAACATGGGCTTCATTGTGGCTCAATCTGTTAGGAATTCTTTCCCCGAAGCAACCCATTTTCTCTCTGCTGGACTCTTTCCTCCTCATTACACACTTCTCAGACTCCGGCTCATAGAAACATGTTCTTGGCTGGGCCAACTGGGCCATGAAGGCCCCTGGGTGGCTTGGGGAGACCTGAGAGAGATAGGGGGGAGCAGAGACACTGCGTGGGATCAGGTATGCTGACTTAGTTGTTGTGTGACCTTGAGCAAGCTGTTCACCTCTCTGGGCCCAGTTCCTCATCCTCCAAAAGAATGGAGTGGATAACAACCATGGCCATTTCCAGCCTGAGTCCAGAAGGCCTGCTCTGCTTTATGAAGCAAGGGATGAAAATAAAACATACTTTAGAGTCCTTCCTGTGGTCTTCCAGCCAAGCAGAGGCAGGCTAGGGAGTGGAAAACTTTGCTGCTTCCTATTTGTGTGACCTAGGGCAGGTTACTTCAATTTCTGAGCCTCAGTTTCTTCATCTGAATGACTGATCACCCCTACCCTGCAAGGAAAGGCTGCTGTGAGGAGTCAGTAAAATAATCTATATCACTGTGCCCTGTACAACAATTCATACAGTTAAACCTTCATTCATTCATTTAACAAATATTCCTTGAGTATCTAATATGGGGAGATAGGATAGTGTAGTAAGAGTGTAGGCTCTGGAACCAGACTGCCTGAGTTCAAAACCCAGTTTTGCCTTTCTTTTATTACCTATCTGACCTGATCTATGACTTAATCTCTGTGTGCTCCAGCTACTCTATCTCTGCAACCGGGCCCCTACCTTGTAGGGCTGTTATGAGGATTAAGTGAGTTAATCCATGTAAAGCACTTACTGCCTGACACAAAGTAATAGCTCATTAAATGCCAGCTATTCTTCTTGTGACACCATTATAAATGATGGGGGTGCAGCAGGAACAAGACAGACAAGATCCCTGCCTGCGTGGAGCAGTCAATAAATGTAAGTTCCTCATTTTGATCAAGGACTTAATAGATGGATCTTGATCAAAAAGGGGAAATATGTGGAGCTGAATTTCAAATTCCTATAGAATCCAGACTTACTGGACCCATAGATACTGAAGGAATCCCTGAATCTATTGCTCTGAGATACTCTTTAAACCTTGAAGTTAAACTATCCCCTGAAGTCATCTTTAAACCAAACAACAGTTTAGCTCAATTAGTAAAAAAGTTTACTTTGAGCATTGCACGCTTTTAAAGAATTATCTATATGAGATCAAATTGACAAGAATAAATCTAAAGCATAGATGAGAAATTTAGGGCCAGTAAGTCTAAGTTAATGGGGGTAAAATAATTTGGGTAGAGATAGTGAGAAATGATGACACAACATGAAGAATGTAACCAGTGTCACTGAGTTGTACATGTAGAAATTATTGAATAGGTGTTTGTTTTGCTGTTTATATATTTTCACCAAAAATTTTTGAAAATGTGGATTCCTTTCCGTCTTCCTTCTGTTTTCCTCTGTGAGGTTGATAAAGAAGTGTCTTGGATATCTCAAGCTAGAAACTGTCCTTGGCTCCTTCCCCTCTTCCAGCCATTAACCATTCCAGAAATACTAAACAAATATTCACACATGCATGGGAGATGCATTGAGCAGGCTCTGTGCTGGATGCTGAGGCTGCAGAGATGAATATGACTTATTCACTTAAGAGCACTCAGTCAGTGAGGGAGATGTGGGGGGTGAGGAGAGAGAGAAAGAGAGAGAACATGAACTTTTCCAGGGAGCAGAGGGCATTCCAGACAGAAGGAACAGTATGATCAAGGGCACAGAGGTGCCCAGGTATGATCAGTAGTCCAGTGAGGCTGGAGCATCATTGGGTCAGAGGCTATGCTGCATGCCTTCTTTTGGAAGGAGAAGAGGCAGGGAGGACAGCAATATATACAGGGTACCATTGATGAGCCAGGCACTGTGCTTGGTGCTCTCCACATGTTATCTCACCATTCAGGTGGGAATTCTTAACTGCATTTCACAGATGAGAAAACAGACTCAGAATGGTGAAGGGATATGTCCAAGGCTAGCTATCTAGCAAATGGCTGACTTGAGACAGGTCTCAAAGTCTGTACACCTTCAGTGCCTGTGGGTCAATGCTTCCCTGCTGTCTGATTAGCCTGTCTGTTGATTTGTTCCAGATAACTCTGTGTGTATGTGTGGTAGGAAGGTGAAGGGAGTGGAGAGAGGCCTGAGGAGGGGGAGGCTCGAGGGTCTGGGCACACATGCACTGAGCCGGCACCTTCCTGCCCCTCAGTGAGGAGATTTGGGCAGAAAGAAGTACTAAGGTCTGCTTTATCCTGTGTCTCTCCTCACCCAGGAACTCACTATAAAGAAGACTGAGCCTCCTTCTCAGTACCCCCCCATCCTTACCCCTCACACCCAGCAGGTGCACACACACACACACACACCACCACCACCACCGCCACCACCACCATCCTTCCCTCTCCAAAAAATATCAACCCAGTGGAGCTGCAAGGGAAATGATTGTTTGGCAGCAGAGCAAGTGGCCTGGGAGTGGTGTCAGGCTCCATAAATATTTACCCACTGGATTAGAGCAGAAGTTGGAAACGTGAGGCAGCTGAAAATTACTGTTTTAATAGCATGGCCGATAAATCCAAACTTGGGGGTTTGTTTGGAAGTCTTGGCTTCTGGGAATTTCAGCCCATAAACTATGGGTCTGGGGTGACTGAGAACAGACTGGAGGGGTGTGGACTGGTGGGTGGGTCTGCCTGGGAGGAAAGGGCAGCAAGGCCAGAGGTGGCACAGAGCCTCAAGCTACAGCCATTCATATTGTCCAGCATGAATTCATTTCCAGTTAATTCATCCATTCATCATATTGTGAAAAAGGGAAGGAATAATGAGCAAGTATTTGTTGGGCATCAACCATATTTCAGGAAGTGCCGTATATTTCAGGAGGTACTTTACCTTTTAGTCTGAATTTAATATTTACCATAACCCTGGGTGGTAGCAATTATTATTTTCATTCTACAAAAGCTAAAGAAAATCAAGTTCCAGAGTGGGAAGGTAACTTACTCAAGGGCACCAGCTGGAAAGAACCGGAATAGGGACTTAATGCAGGTGTCTCTAACTTCAAATTCATGTTCTTCCCATGCTACCCTCCTATGTGTGGTGTGAAGTAGACACTCAATACGTTTATACAAATCTGAATCAAGGTGCCAGGAAATATCAAGGTGAATCCCATAAAACTTTTCCCTCAGAAAGCTCCTGGTCTAGGAGGGATCTGAGCTATGTACCCAGACAATTGTAGTTTCAGGGAGAAAGTGGTTAGTGACTTAAGAGAGGATCAGATAAAGTGTCATGGAAATTCTGACGAGGGAAGAGTTTCTTTCAGCTTAGCGGGACAGGAGGCAGAGGGGAAGCCAGGAGGATCAGGAAGGCTTCCTGTAGAAAGTGGCAGTTTAGCTGGGCCCTAACAAATTGATAGGATCTGCATATGTGAAAGTAAGAAGGGCGGACATCCCAGGCAGTGGGAACAGCATGAGCAAAAGCATGGAGGAGGAATATTGAGTATGGTTGAGCCACAGACTGTATACAGAGAAGGGATGGGCAATCAGTTCCAGAAGGTAATCACAGCCACATTGTGGAGGAGCTTCATGCCACCAACCTGTAACACTTCAGAGCTGAGGGAACAAAGGGTCTCAGGGCTCAGGCCACAGCCTGATGCTCAATTTTTCCTTCTGCCTTGGTAGAAGGCAAAGACAACAGTTCTCCTGAGCAATCTCCACCCTAACCCATCCCTGTGCAGGACAAATCCCTGAGTGCTACCCCACCTCAGTGTCTGTGTGTGGTTGCCCCTCCTTCTCCAAAGCCTGCTTTCCAGTTGCTTCAGCTGAGGCCAGTCCCCCAGTTCAGCTGGTGACAGGATAGTGAATCTGGTTTAGGTGCATGGGCACTCCTGTGAAGGAGAAATGGGGACCAGGAGAGGGTCATGATGGGCAGCTGGGCCCAATGAATAAAGGGGCAGAGAAACGCCTGGTGATAGAGGCAGTGGGGAGGAGAGAAGAATTAGTACTGCTTTGCACATATGGGGCACAGTTATGGATACTTTCTAGACATAACCAAACACCTCATGGGATTGGTTTACTGGGTTTGAGGGCTTAGGACCATAGTATTGTGGGGGCAGCTCAGTCAACTGGCACAATATAGCCCATAAAGAAAATGTTTTACATCCTAGTTTGATGAGTAGTATCTGGGATCTTAAAAGCTTGTGAGTGGCCTCTATAGTCTCTACTCATCCGGAACAAAAGAGAAAGAAGGAAATCAAAGACTCAAAGAAGAAACTAATCTACAGGACTAGTAATCTACGTAAACAATGGCCTCACCTACCTTGAGACCAGAAGAACCGGATGGTGCCCGGCTACCACTGTTGACCAGGGACTCAGTAGGTGCTCCTGGATAGAATGGGAGAAAAATGTAGAACAAACTCAAATTTCTAAAAAAAAAAAAAAAAAAGGCTAGACTTACTGGACCTGTAGAGACCAGGTGAACCCCTGAGACTGGGAGACTCTTTAAACTTGGAACTCAAACCACTCCCAGAGGCCATCTTCCAGCCACATGATAGACTGGTCCATAAAATAAATAATATCATTCATGAGTACTGTGCGCCTCTAAATAATCATCTAAATGAAACCAAACAGTAAACATTTACCCTAGATCAAAGATGAGAAGGTAAAGGGGAACAGGGAAGCTAGATTAATGGAAACAGAAGAACTAGAATAGAAATAATGATAATGCTGATATATTGTGAAGAATGGAGCCACAGTCACTGAACAATATGTATAGAAATTGTTAAATGACATCCTAATTTCCTGTGTAAACTTTCACCAAAAACACAATAAAATATTAATTAAAAAGAAAAGGATTAGCATTGTTTTGACACCCAATAGGCCTGTATAGGAATCATGTCTCTGATGTATGACTTTGGGAAAGTCACTTCACTTCTCTGGCCTTCAGCTTCTGCATGTGTAACAAGGGAATACTGACACCTACTTAGAGGCATTATGTGAGGATTCAATAAGATAATGCATGCAAAGCACTTATTGTGGTGCTTTGCACATAGTAAGCACTCAGCAAATGTCAAACATCATTGTTATGAATAAATGAATATTTTTGTATCTAAACAAGGAGAAAATGGAGTTTTACACATCATGGAAAACTTCCAGACAGCAGAGTTAATTCCTGAAATGTCTTCCCTTGGAGACTTAGAATAGAGGAGTCCCTGCCCTGCTGAGACAGGTGAATGATCTGGACAGTATAGCTCTTTATCCTGTGCCTGTGGGTTTCCTTGTTCTGTCTAAACTCTAAGTTCCACAACTCAGTGAAAAGGAAGAAATTTCAGGTTTAGAGAATTGCAGGGTGTCATGACTTCTGACTTCTGCCTCAGAGTCCCAACATCAGGCCCAGCCCTGTACTCTCACTCCACCTTTCCTCTTCACCCTTCCTTGTCCTTTCCTTCTGCCAAATGGGAATAAACAGGCCTTCTCTACATTCTGTGGGGAAGGAGAGAGGAAGGAGATAATGTCAGCAAAGAGGAGGTGACAGGCAGGGCTGTTTGCGAGGAGGAGAGAAGGAGGCCCCCGGCCAGTCCCAGGAAAGGTGTGAGTGAAATGGAAGAAGCTGTTGCTTAGGCGCTCTGACCTCCCAATCCCCAGCAAGAAAGGGGAGGGGAAGGGAAGTGGTCCCAGGGGGCTTGAGGCCATCCCCAAATTTGGCAATTAGGCCTCTCTGTATGGTTTTCCTGCTCCAGAAAATGTTAATTTATTGCAATATGAAAAATGATCAAGCAGGGCTGAAGACTCAGCAGCTGGTGCAAGAGAGAGAAACCTCTTTTTGTTCTGCGGGGAATTGGGCTGCAGCCCCACCCCCACCCTGCTCCCTTGCCCAGTGATTCCCTGCAGCCTCAGGGCCGCCAAGCAGGTTACAGAGGAAGGCCTGAGCTAGGAAAAGAAACCTGGAATGGGACAGCTGGCTAGAAACAGTGTGGGAACCTCCCTGACTCTTCTTCAGTCCTGTCAAGCTATGTCCCACCTGCCTGGCTGCCCCCTCACCTCCATTGTTCAGCCAGACAAAAGATGATTATGGAAAAACAGCCTGCACCCAGCAGGCAGACTGAGAAAACCAACAAACCCCCAAACCCAGCTGGGCCTCTAGGGGCCCCTGGTACTTATTCTGCACCCAACACTGGTACGGAGCACCATCTGTTCCGCCTCGTGTGGACGATTCTGTATCTGACATCCAGGGGCATAGACACCCATTCTGTGGAGCCTCTACCCCAAGAAGAAGTACATTTACTCCTTACGTATCAACTATCTTGTTATCTGACATTTTACATTTACGACAATAGTAAAAAAATCTACTATCTGACTATTTTGTGCATTATGACGTACGTCTGACGGTAACGAATGCTGAGGTGTGAGGCAAGAGTAATGCTGGCTGTGATGGTTAAGGTTATGTGTCAACTTAGCTGGGCCTTGATTCTCAGTGGTTTGGCAGTCATGTAATGATATAATTTGGCACTTGTGTAATGAGGTAGTCATCCTCCATTTTGTGATCTGATGTGTCATCCTCCATTTTTGCATAGTTCTGATTTTTGCATAGTATCCTGATCTTTGGAACCTAACCATGTCGATAAGTGAGGAATTACTCCAACATGGTCACTTCTTACCAGTCATCATGATCATCCTTCCCATCAAATCCATTACCACTCTCACTCCTCCATTCATTCAACAAGCACTTGTTGATGCTCACTACATGAAGGGCACTGGGCTAGGTAGTAGGACACAGAGGTGAGCAAGGCATAGGCCCTGTTTTAAACGAAGATTCCAGAAGGGAAAACAGACATACAAAGAGAAGGGGAGAAAGCACTTTAAGAGAGGACTGGACAACTCGTATCACTACCTGCATCACCCTCTCACCCTTTCTATCTCTGTCAGCCCCACTTTCTCACCCCTCACCTCTACTTCTACTTCCCTCACTTCTACTTCCATCTTTCTCACCTCCACTTCCATCACCCTCACTTCCATCTCAACCTCCCTCACTTCTGCCTCTACCACTTACACCTCCACTGCCAATTCCCTCACCTCCACTTCCACTCCCTCACCTCCTCCTCCTTCTCTTTTCCCATGTCCTTATACTATGACCACCAGCATCATTCCCAACACTATTATCATCATCACGTCATCCCCATCATCATTATTTTCAGTTCTGCACCCCTGCAAATCTAAATCTGTTCCCTATTCTCTAAGAATTTACTACCTGAAACTGACATAACAACAAGGGCACAACTATTAAGACAAAAAAAAACAAACAAACTTTTGCATGAATGTGTAGCAAAGTATTTCACCACAGTCTCCAGTTCAAGCAATCCCTTGGGAGCTTATGGAATCTCTGACATCAGGTTGGAGATTTGCAGTGAAACTTAGAGTGGTTTATGGTCTACAAAAATGTTCTTCATTCAATAGGGGCAGAGCCAACATGGCGTCATAGACAGACACACCATGCTGACCCTCTCCGCAAAGACCCGAAAAAGTAAGTAAAACAGATACAAACCTCAATCCTGGAACTTGCAGCATCAAATGAAGGGATAAAGAACTAGATCAACACCGAATGGAAGAAGAAACTGATGGAAAACAGAGAATGAGGAGAGATACAGAGTGGAGGTCCCCTGCCAACTAATATGGCACAGCATCTCCATCTTGGAACACAGCCAGCAATGACCCTGGACAGGGAGTATGGGAAGTTAACTTCACAGAGCTCCCAACAGGAAAGAGAGAACCCACCTTGTACGCTACCTCCCCCTGTTCTCTCTGGACCCTGCACTCGCCACTGTGGCTGGAGCATCCTTGATGCTCAGGCCCACCACCACACCAGGCCTGCACAGCCCGTCCCCTCCCACCACTTGATCAGCTGCTGAACAGTGGGAAATGAGCCCATATCACTCCCTGTCCGACCCTCTCACCTATCTGGCAAGGGGCCGTGATGGCTCCTACACCACTGGACCAATATTAAGAGTCAGACAGCGCCCTCCCAGTCTACCCTCAGTCACCTCACCAAGCCAGTGTACAGCAAAGTAGGCTTGCCCTGCCTGCTGCTGCCCTGCCCACACAAACAAGGTGGTGAGAGCTATCATACCCACAAATGAGCAAGCAGCAAAGCACGCCTGTCCCACTGGCCCTGACATAGCAAAACAAAACAAAAAAGCAGGACAAAACAAATGAACATACAATCAAGTAAAGAAAATAATACCTTAATAACTTGGAGACAGCAGACAATATCAAAACATAAAAAAACAAGACAAGATGGCTCTAGCAAGTGACCAAAATAAAGCATCAGATGACCTTCTTGTAGAAGAAAAGACAGTGGAACTACCTGATATGGAATTCAAAAGACCTATATTTAGGGCTCTCCAAGAGAATAGGAAAGAAATCAAGGAAAACATACACAAAAACAAGGAAAAAATAGACAAAATTATCGAAAACACAGACAAAGTGACAGAAGAATTCAGGAAAATCATACAAGAACAAAACGTCAAAATAAATAAGCAATTAGAAATAATACAAAAACAGCAACTAGAAATCCAAAACATAAACAACAAAATTTCAGAAGTGGGGAGCTCAATTAAAGGTCTTAGGAACAAATATGAAACAATGGAAGACAGAATCAGTGAGATTGACGACAAATTCATGGACACACCTTTGAGGAAAAATCAGAGAGAAGAATGAAGAAAAATGAAGAAAACCTAAGAATTATGTGGGACACAATAAATACCACAAATTTGCATGAGATTGGAGTTCCAGAACGGGGAGAAAATGGAAAACACAGTGAAGATTTGCTGGCAGGAAATGTCCCAGATATCATGAAAGATGAAAAGCTGACCATCCAAGAAGCTCAACGAACCCCATATAGGATAGACCTCAAAAGGAAGTCATCAAGACATATCATAATCACACTTGCCAAAACGAAAGACAAAGAAAGAATCCTGAGACCAGCTCAAGAAAAACAAAAAGTCACTTACAAAAAGAAAACAATAAAACTAAGCTCTGATTACTTAGCAAAAACTATGCAGGAAAGAAGGCAATGGGATGACATATATAAAACCTTGAAAGAAAAAAACTAACAATCAAGAATAATATATCCTGTAAAACTCTCTCTCAAATATGATGGCAAAATTAGGACATTTGCAGATAAACAGAAATTAAGGGAAAAACCAAACCAAACTTGCAAGAAATATTTAAGGAAGTCCCTCAGTTAAAGAGGGGCCCTGGTGGTGCAGTGTTAAGAGCTATGGCTGCTAACCAAGAGGTTGGTAGTTTGAATCCACCAGCTGCTCCTTGGAAATTCTATGGGGCAGTTCTACTCTGTCCCATAGGATTTCTATGAGTTGGAATTGACTCGTTGGCAACAGATTTTTTTTTCTTTTCAGTTAAAGAACCAACAACATCAGACAACAACCAGAATCTAGGACACAGAATAGCATCAGCCAGATACCAATCTAGTTAAAGAGCTCTCAATAATAAAACAAAGCTAAAAGACTTAAAATAGGGAAACAGAGATGTCCATCTCTAAATGATGACAAAAACAAAACACCGAATAAATGGCATAGGTATAGAAATTTCCAATGGAGAGGAAGTCAAGGCCATATCAAGTAATAAAAGACTGGTTCAAATATAGGAAGATAAAGGTAAATTTTAAGGTAACCACAAAAAAAGTTAACAAAAAAATTCATCAGAATAAACAAAGAAGAAAAACAAAAAGACTCAGTAAATACAAAATCTATAATAACGAAAGAAAAGAAAATCCACAAACAAAAGGAACTCAGCACATGAAAGTAAGAGGAATAAGGAAAATGTCAGCCACAAGAAAAAGCTCAACAACATGACAGCAGTGAAACTCATACCTATCGAAAATCACACTGAATGTAAATGGCTTAAATGAATCTGCAAAGAGACAGAGAGTGGGAGCATGGATAAAAAAAACATGACCCATCAATATGCTGTCTACAAGAGACACACCTTAGACACAAAGATGTAAATATATTAAAAATCAAAGGATGGAAAAAATATATCAAGCAAACAGTAACAAAAAAAGGGCAGAAGTGGCAATACTAATCTCAGACAAAATAGACTTTAAGGCAAAATCAGCCATAAAAGGCAAGAAGGACATTATATAATGATTAAAGGGACAATTCACCAAGAAGATTGTCTTAGCTATCTAGTGCTGCTATAATAGAAATACCACAAGTGGATGGCTTTAACAGACAAATTTATTCTCTCAGAGTTTAGGATGTTAGAAGTCCGAATTCAGGGTGCCAGCTCCAGGGGAAGGGTTTCTCTCTCTGTCGGTTCTGGGGAAAGGTCATCGTCATCAATTTTCTCCTGGCCTAGGAACTTCTCAGGGAAGGGACCTAGGGTCCAAAGGATGTACTCCACTCTCAGCACTTCTTTCTTGGCGGCATGAAGTCCCTTTCCTTTCTGCTTGCTTCTCTCTTTTATATCTCAAAAGAGATTGACTCAAGATACAATCAAATCCTGTAGATTGTGTCCTACCTCATTAACCTAACTGCCTCTAATCATGCTTCATTAACATTATAGGGGTTAGGATTTACAACACGGAATAATCACATCAGATCACAAAACAGTGGACAACCACACAATACCGGGAATCACGGCCTACCCAAGTAGACACACATTTTGGGGGGACACAATTCAATCCATAACAAATACATAACCTTAATAAATATCTACACACCCAATGACAGGGTTCCAAAATACATAAAACAAACTCTAATAGCACTGAAAAGAAAAATGGACAGTCCCATAATAATAGTAAGAGCCTTCAACACACCACTCTCGGTAAAGGACAGAACATCCAGAAAGAAACTGAACAAAGATACGGAAGACCTAGATGCCAAAATCAACCAACTTAACCTCACAGACATATATAGAACACTCCACCCAAAAGAAGAAAAGTATATATTCTTTTCCAACACACATGGAACATTCTCCAGAATAGACCACATTTTAGGCCACAAAGCAACTCTTGATAAAATCCAAAACATTGAAATAATACAAAGCATTCTCTCTGATCACGATGCCATAAAAGTAGAAATCAATAACAGGAAGATCAAGGAAAAAAAAATCAAATACATGGAAACTGAATAACATCCTGCTTAAAAACAACTGGGTAATAGAAGAAATCAAAGAAGGAATAAAAAATTCCTAGAATCAAATAAGAAGGAAAACACATCATACCAAAACCCTTGCGACACAGCAAAGGTCATGCTCAGAAGTTAATTTATAGCAATAAATGCACACATCAAAAAAGAAGAATGGGCTAAAATCAAAACATTAGTCCTACAACTCAAACAATAGAAACAGAACAGCAAAAGAAGCCCACAGGTACTGGAAGGAAGGAAATAATAGAGATTAGAGCAGAAATAGATGAAATAAGAGAATAGAAAAACAATAGAAAGAATCAACAAGACCAAAAGTTGGTTCTTTGAAAAGATCAACAAAATCGACAAATCATTGGCCAAACCAACAACAGAAAAACAGGAGAGGAAGCAAATAACCCAAATAAGAAATGAGACTGGGAATATTATAACAGACTCAACTGAAATAAAAAGGATCATAACAGAATACTATGAACAATTGTACTCCAACAAATTTGAGAACAAACCTAGAGGCAATGGACAAATTTCTAGAAACACACTACCTGCCTACACTAACACAAACTGAGATAGAAAATCTGAACAGACTCATAACAAGCTAAGAGATGGAAGAGGTAATTAAACTACCCACCCCCCAAAAAAAGCCCTGGCCCAGAGGGCTTCACTGGAGAATTCTACCAAACATTCAGAGACTAGCTCACATCAGCATACTCAAACTATTTCAGAGCACAGAAAAAGAAGGAATACTACTGAATTCATTCTACAAAGCCAGCATAACCCTATACCAAAGCCAAGCAAAGGCACCACAAAAAAAGAAAATTACAGACCAATATCTCTCATGAATATAGATGCTAAATTCTCAACAAAATTCTAGCCAATAGAATTCAGCATCATATCAAAAAAATAATACACCATGACCAAGTGAGATTCATACCAGGTGTCTTAGGCTGGGTTCTCTAGAGAAGCAATACCAGTATAAATATAAATATAAAGACAGATTTATGTCAAGGAAATGGCTCATGCGGTTGTAGAGGCTGGAACGTCCGAAGTCTGTGGGTCAGGCTGAAGGCTTCTCCTGATTCACATAGCTGCAGGGGCTGGCGAACCCAAGATCAGCAGGTCAGATGGCAGGCCTCTGGCTCACAGGCTGTAAAGACCAATGAATCCCAAGATTGGAGGGTAGATGGCAGGTAAGCTGCTAGCTCAAGTCCCAAAAACGAGGGTTAGATGAACGGGAGCCAGCTGCAGGATCCATAGTGAACAAAAGCCCGTGAGCCTTGCCAGAAAGTCCACCTATATTGGATGCAGGCCACACCCCCAAGGAAATTCTCTTTCAACTGATTGGCTACTCACAGCAGATCCCATCATGGAGGTGTTCACATTGTATCAAATCTCATCATGGAGGTGATCACATCATCATATGACTGCCAAACTATATCATAACTGCCAAAATAATGAGAATCATGGCCCAGCCAAGTTGACACACACAGCCTTAATGATCACACCAGGTATGCAAGGATAGTTCAACATTAGAAAATCAATCAACGGAATCCACCACATAATTAGAACAACAGAAAAGAATCACATGATCATCTCAGTCAATGCATAAAAGGCATTTGATAAAGTCCAACATCCATTCCTGATAAAAACTCTCAATAAAATATAAATAGAAGGGAAATTCCTCAACATAATAAACGGCATCTATACAAAACCAACAGCCAACATCATTCTCAACGGAGAGAGGTTGAAAGCATTCCTCCTGAGAACGGGAACAAGACAATGATGCCCTTTATCACCCCTCCTATTTACATTGTGTTGGAAGTCCTAGCTAGAGAAATAAGGAAAGAAAAAGAAAAAAGAGCATCCAAACTGGAAAGGAAGAAGTAAAACTATCCCTATTCGCAAATGCTATGATCCTATATATAGAGAACCCCAAAAGATTCCACAAGAAAACTACTGGAACTAATAGAAAGATTCAGCAGAGTAGCAAGATACTAGACCAACCTTCAAAAATCAGTTGGATTCCTATACACCAACAAAGAGAACTTTGAAAGGAAACCAGGAAAACAGTACCATTTATAACAGATCCTAAACAGATAAAATACTTAGGAATAAATCTAACCAGGGATGTAAAAGACTTATATGAAGAAAACTACAAAACACTATTGCAAGAAACCAAAAGAGACCTACATACATGGAAAAACATACCATGCTCATGGGTAGGAAGACTCAACACTGTGAAAATGCCAATGCTACCCAAAGCAATTTACAGATGTAATGCAATCCTGATCCAAATAGCAACAGTATTCTTTAATGAGATGGAAAAACTAATCACCAACTTTATATGGAAAGGAAAGAGGTCCCAGATAAGCAAAGCATTATTGAAGAAAAAGAACAAAGTAGGAGGCCTCACACTACCTGATCTCAGAACCTACTACACAGCTACAGCAGTCAAAACAGCCTGGTACTGGTACAGCAACACATAGACCAATGGAACAGAATCGAGAATCCAAACATAAATCCATTCACCTATGGTCAGCTGATCTTTGACAAAGGACCAAATGGGGAAAACACAGTGTTTTTAACAAATGGTGTTGGCAAAACTGGATGTCCATCTGTAAAAAAAATGAAACGGGACTCATACCTGACACCATACACAAAAACTAACTCAAAATGGATCAAAGACCTAAATATAAAACTTAAACGATGAAGATCATGGAAGAAAAATTAGGGACAATGCTAGGGGCCCTAATACATGGCATAAATACAATACAAACCATAACTAACAACGCACGAACACCAGAAGATAATCTAGATAATTGGGAGCTCCTAAAAATTAAACACTTATGCTCATCAAAAGAATACACCAAAAGACTAAGAACAGAACCTACAGACAAGGGTCTAATCTCTAAAATCTATAGAATATAGCAACACTTCTACAACAAAAAGACATATAATCCAATTAAAAATGGGCAAAGGATATGAACAGACATTTCATCAAAGAAGATATTCAGGCGGCTAACAGACACATGAGGAAATGCTCCTGATCATTATTCATTAGAGAAATGCAAACCAAAACTACAATGAGATACCACCTCACCCCGACAGTATCGGCACAAATCGAAGGAAATACAAAATAAAAAATGTTGGAGAGGCTACGAGGTGATTGGAACTCTTATACACTGCTGGTGGGAATGTAAAATCATACAACCACTATGGAAAACGATATGGTGCCTCCTTAAAAAGCTAGAAATACAAATACCATGCAATTCCGCTCCTAAGAATACATCTAGACAAATAAGAGCCGTCAAACCCAAGTTCATTGCAGCATTATTCACAATAGCAAAAAGATGGAAACAACCTAAGTGCCCATCAACAGATGAATGGATAAACAAACTATGGTACATACACACAATGGAATACTATGTAGTGATAAAGAATAATGATGAATTTGTGAAACATCTCACAACATGGATGAATCTGGAGGGCATTATGCTAAGTGAAATAAGTCAGTCACAAAAGGACACATATTGTATGAGATCACTATTATAAAAACCAAAGAAAATATTTACACACAGGAAAAGAAAAACAATCTTTGATGGGGGGTGGGGAGGAGAAATCACTAACTAGATAGTAGACAGGTGTTAACTTTGATGAAGGGAAAGACAACACACAATATAGGGGAAGTCAGCACAACTTGACCAAGGCAAAGCTGTAGAAGCTTCCTAGACACATCCAAACACCTTGAGGGACCAAGTTACCGGGGGCCAAGGGCTGGGGATCATGGTCTTGGGGGACATCTAGGTCAATTGGCATAAAGAAAATGTTCTATATCCCACTTTGGTGAGTAGCATCTGGGGCCTTAAAAGCATACAAGTGGCCATCTAAAATACATCTATTGGTCCCATCACATTGGGAGCAAGGGAGAATGAAGAAAACCAAAGACACAAGGAAAATATTAATCCAAAGAACTAATGGACCACAGGAATCACAGCCTCCACCAGCCTGAGCCCAGAAGTACTAGATGGTGCCTGGCTACCACCACTGACTGCGATGACAGGGATCACAATCGAGGGTCCTGGACAGAGTGTGAGAAAAAAGTAGAACAAAATTCACAATCACAAAAAAAGACCAGACTTACTGGTCTGACAGAGACTGGAGGAACCCCTGACACTATGGCCCCCAGACACTCTGTAAACTCAGAACTGAAGCCACTCTTGAAGTACACCTTTCAGCCAAAGATTAGACAGGCCTATAAAACAAACAATAACACATGTGAGGTACGTGCTTCTTAGTTCAATCAAGTATGTGAGACCAAATCGGCAACACCTGCCTAAAAGCAAAGACGGAAGGCAGGAAGGGACAGGAAATCTGGATGAATGGACACGGGAAACCCGGGTATAAAGGGAAAGGGGGAGAGTGCTGGTGGCCTGCCTCTCCCTCTTGGTGCTGATAAGCTGCCAATCTCACCCTGACTTTCCTGAACATCTGCCACTCTCCCCTGGGAACTATCAAGTACTGTGACTTAAAAAAAAAAAAAGAAAGAAAAACCAAACCCGTTGTGGTGGAGTCGATTACAACTCATAGAGACCCTGTAGGAAAGGGTAGAACTGCCCCATAGGGTTTCCAAGGAGCACCTGGTGGATTTGAACTGCCAACTTTTTTGGTTAGCAGCCGTAGCTCTTAACCACTATGCCACCAGGGTTTCCACTGGGAGCAGTGGGATTCAAACCCACACCCCTGCAGAGACTGGAGCCTTAATCCAGCACCTTAGACCACTTGGCCACGCTACTGTGACTTAGCACAGCTTAATTTTCAAGGTCCTGTTAGGGCTCAAGATGCCTGCTGGAGCTCCAGTCATCACATCATCACCATTCTAGACAACAGGAAAGAGCAAGAGCACACATGGCTAAGTCCACTTCCTTTTAAGCAGCTGTGCCACGAGTCCCACATAACATTTCCTTTTATATTTCATTGGTCAGAACTGAGTCACATAGTCACACGTAGGTATAACAGAGGCTGGAAAATGCAGTCTTTTTGCTAGGCATTGCCGTCATGAATAAAATTGGGATTTTGTTACTAGTGGAGGAGAGAATGGATATTGGATGGTCACTACCAGAACAGTCTCTGTAACAGCTTCCCTTTTCCTCGTAGAAGCTCTATATAACAAGGTGTTCCTTCCTCCATTACAGTGTTTATCACTGCATTGGAATCTAGCACCTAGCTTCAGTAGGTCCACCAGGCAGGAGGGAGTCCCCCAGCTGCTGCTTCAGCCAGCCTAGCTCAAGAGAAAGGCTTAAGTGGCAATGCCAGTGAGAAAACAATGAGCATGAGGGTACAGAGCATTGCAAAGAGCATTTGTTTTAGAGTTAGCATCGAGTTCGAATCATAGTTTTGCTATGCTTAGCTCTGTGACCTCAGGCACTAGTAACAATGACCTTTGAGTAGCACTTGCTATGTGCTAGCCAGGTTGTTTACATATATTCTCATTTAATCCTCCGTGGGGTCAGTACTATTCTTATTTTCACTGTACAGTTGAGAAAACTGGAGGTTAGATAACTTGTCCAGGGTAACTCAGCTAATAAGAGGTGGAGCTATGCATTCAATCAGGCTGTCTGAACCAGAGCCTAAGCTCTTAATCACTCTATTGTACTGTTGTTAATTGATTTCAAGTTGGCTCTGACTCATGGTGACCCATGTACAACAGAATGAGACATTGCCTGGTCCTGCACCATCTTCACGATAGTTGGTATGCTCGAGTCCATTGTTGCGGCTACTGTGCATTTTGAGTGCCTTCCAACCTAGGGGACTCATCTTCCAGCACTATAACTGACAATGCCCTGTTGTGCTCCATAGGGTTTTCACTGGCTGATTTTTGGAAGTAGAGTGCCAGGCCTTTCTTCCTAGTCTGTCTTAGATTGTAAGCTCCACTGAAACCTGTCCACCATGGGTGACCCTGCTGATATTTGGAATATTGATGGCATTAGCTTCCAGCCTCATAGCAACATGCAAGCCACCACAGTATGACAAACTGACGGATGGTGGACTGTACTATACAGCCTCTCTATAAATCTTACCACATCTCAGGTTTCTCCTCAGTGAAGTGAGTATAATCATCCTGCTTCACAGGCTTGTGTCAAGGATTTAATGCCTTCATGTATGTGACAGTGCCTCCCATTTTGCCTGACACAATAAATGCTCAGTTTTTCCTCCTTCCACTTCTGACAAGGGCAGTCTTAGGAGACCCAACTCCCTTTGGAAGCCAGGGTTGCTGGCTTCCCACTCCTTCTTTCCTGTCAGTGCACAATTCTATGTGCACAAGGACCTGTCCATCTTTAGGGGGTCCTGCATCAAGACAGAGTTATTGTCACAAATACCCTCCACCCAGGTACTAATCCCGTATGTGGTGGCATGTGCTTCCAAGAGGCACTGTACCTGATGCAGGGATGCAGGACTTCTCAGCTCTGAGATGCAATGGAGTTGATGTTTCATTTTAGAGCAGATAGAGGCCAGAGAGGTGCTGTGACCTGTCCCAGGTTACACAGTGTATCCGTGGCAGGGCAGGGATTCAAATCAGAAGTAGATTGTGGTCCGGGCACATCTCTTCTCCTTTCAGGGTCATCTATTTCCTGAGAGCTTCAGATTGCCTAGTCTCAAAAGAAACTTCAGCTGGGACATGGTGACATTTACAATTCTACTTGAGCTTCGTTTAAAATCTAGATTCAATATCACTCCCTCCAGGAAGTTGACAACATCTCCCTTACCTCCACTGTGCAATGCACATGCCTGGTCTGCCTTTCTGTTATCACACCAATCACACTATAACAGGATCATTTCCCCACTGATGGGGAGATCTAGGAGGGCAAAAACTGTGTCCCATCGAGCTCTGTATTATCAGAGCTCAGCCCTGGGCCTGTCCCACAGTAGGTGCCTGACAAATGTCTGATGGCTGAATGAATGAATGAATGAAGAACAAATGAGTGAGTGACTGAGTGAACCCCTTCTCCTCACCTGGACCCTAGGGGACTACATGGGTGGTAATAGCCCAGGGCTGGCAGACCAGAAAAGGGCTTTTCCCTGGAGCCATAAGAAAAGCAAAGAGAGAAAAGCGACATTACAGGAAAGCCAATTTCTCATGGCATTAATAGCCCAAGTCTTGTTGCAAGAGAGAGGTGAATGGTAAAACAGGTGTGTGAGCAGTTAATACAATCTTCCTCCCTAACACCTATGTTGGTGAGCCAGGCAGCCAGAAGATTAAAGCACTGGTATCTCCTAACAGTGCCAACCAATATTTATTATTTATTATAACAAGAGGTAGAGATTTCTATCAGTTAGAGAGAGGACACACACACACACACACACACACACACACACAAAGCAAAACAACTTATTCTTATTTCTACTTAGATGCAAGGGAAGAAAACAACAATAACAACAATGACAATAATAATACAAGACAGCCTTGAAAAAGAGCTTTGTTGGTTTCTTGTGCTGAGAAGATAGTTCCTTCAGTGAGAGACTCACTTAATCTCCATGTGTCCACCCTGCTGAGGTTTTGATGCTCCACTTTCATCAAGAATATTGGGCATGAAATCCTAACATTATGTGGGCTGTCTGGCAACAGCTGATGAAAAAATGAAGTGTGGAGCAGATGCGTGCTGGGGATGCCTACCTCCACTGCCCAGGGACAAAGCACTGGCTTAATAGGGCCCCTGGGAACAGTGAAAGCCCAAAGGAGCAAAGCAGGGTACATCTGGGCCCTCTGCCACCCACTACCACTTGAGGCCTGACTTGGGGGCCAGGATGAAGGTTTGAAGGAAACTGAAGGCTCCTCACCCCTGATGGCAGTGGAGGGTCTGGAGTTCCAGTGCTATTGACCCTTGGGAGGTGGGGTGGGGACAGCACATGCCTAGGCTCTTGAAATCAGTGAATGATGATTTGAGAGCTGTGGAATTTGGCTTCTAGATGCAAATTCTGCACCCCAAAGAACTGGCTCACAGAGCTTCCTTCACTGGTGAAGGGACTCTTCTTCCTCAGCTAGTACTGCTGTCCCTGGACAAAACCTAAGGCTTTTCTAGATGTGTCGGATTTTGGATTCTCAGACCGCTATGGGAATAGTGTTCTCAGAGGTCATTGAGTCTATCTTCAAGCTTTCAGGCTCCACTCCGTCTTATCCAGTCCCAGACTGAAGAGGACCCAGGGCATCCTTGTCTTAAAGATTCTGTTTAAGGGTAATGGAAAAATTTGGAAATGGATAGTGGTGATGGTTGTACAACATGATTAATGTAATTAATATTATTGAATTGTACATGTAAAAAATGTTGAAAGGGTGAATGTTTTGTTATATATATATATAGATATATATACACACCACAATAAAAAACAGAAGATGCTCAGAGTGCTATCCAGGACTGGCAACATGGGCATTCCCTGGAACTTGTTAAAAATGCAGACTCTCAGGCCCCACCCCAGACCTACTGAATCAGAATCTACATTTTAGCAAGATCCCCAGGTGATTTATCCTCACATTAAAGTTTGAGAAGTGCTGCTCTAGATTAATGGTTCTCAGCCTCAGCTGCACATTAGAATCACCTTGGGAGCTGTTTAAAAATACTGATGCTCAGGTCACATCCCAAACCGATCAAATTCAAGACTCTGGAGATGAGGCCTGAGCATAGGTATTTTTAAACAACTCCCCAGGTGATTCTAATATGCAGCCAAGTTTGAGAACTCCGGGGCTGGAATGCCTTCTATGGGCACCTATTCAGATGCTTATTGAACTTCAGAGGCAGGCAATCCTTCCAGGTGTCTAACCTGTAGGCCCCCTGGTGTGACTCCAGCCCATATAGTCTTCCTCAGTCAGGAGAGAGGGAGAAGATGGAACTCTTCACCCTAAGAAACTTCTGAGACCTCCAGGGCCTTAATGTGCCCCAGCCACCGTTTCTCTTGGTGGCTCATTTCTATAACAAGCCCCAACAAATTTAGCAGGGAAGCAGGGGGAACAGTGAAGCCTCACATCCCCAGAACTCACCTTGATTCTCCTGTCAGAAGGGCATTGACTTCTAGCCTAAGGCTCCCACACCTCTCAATGGTTTCCCACCTGGGAGCACAGCAGGCTACGTGCTCTCAATTGTTATGCTCCTTTTCAGTTCCTACCTATTGGAGAACTCTGGTTCCTTGGGCCAGCAGGACTAAAGGAGGACAGGGCGTCTCCATTATTTTCCCACTTCCAGAAAAGCTTCTCTGCTGGCCCATACCTTGGGGGTGTTGAGAAGAGATGGTGCTGACTTAATTCTTATGTGTTCCTCAAGAAAATAACGAGGACTAAAGGGTGAATATTATAAGGAGGCAAATTATCACACAATTTCCTTAAAGAGCTTTCCTAAAAGTTATAGCTGCCTAACAATGGAACCATCTGCCCTGTGAGGTAATGAGTTCTCTGACACTGGAGGTGAGTAAGCATGGGCATCTGGGAGGGAAATTAGAAAGAGCCTGTTTCATCCAATGGGAGTGGCAGCAGGGGCTGGAGCTCCTCAAAGATTTCCAGTCCTGAGCACCTATGAGATCAATTGTTAAATAAGGTGACAGGAGCAATCTAGTCAAAGGGCTTGTTCTAGAGAATCTTGGAAGATCTTAATATCTGGAGCAAGTCTACAGCAGAGAGGAATGAAAGGCAGTCTGAGTTCTAAATCCTCACACGGCCACTGATTAGGCTGTGTGGCCTTGGGCAAATGTCTTTCCATCTCTGGGCATCAGTCAAAGGGACTGAACTCCATAGGCTTAAACTTCATGGGTCTCTGCACACTCTAGCGGGTACCATTTACATAGACCATAGTCTATCTTGTGACTATATGCAGGACTGGCTACCTGATTTGCAGGGCCCAGTGCAAAATAAAAATGTAGGGCCCTTGTTCAAAACTTGTTAAGATTTCAAGACGGTGACAGCAGAGTATTAACCCAGTGTGAGCCCTGTGGACTACACTGCTGAAGAAGCCAGCCCTGCCTATATAATAAATGCAGACTGAAGGGGCAGTGCGGTAGAGATGAGGGCTCATACCTCAGCATTTCCCCCCCTCTTCCTGCTCTGCCCTTCTTAGGCCTGGCAGCCCTGGAAGACTGAGTTAGGAAGAAATTAACATTAACATCTAATGAGTCCTCTAACTGCTCAGCCTCCACTGGGGCCTAGTCAGTGCTTTCACCTCTCCCTGCCTATGTATGCTCCAAGGTATCATTTTTTCTCCTAAGGGCTGATCCCAAGTGGGACAGATAGCCACTGACAGAATGCTACAGCTGGAAGGGCCCTCGGGGACCTTCTAATCCAATACCTTCATTGTACAGGTAAGGACACTGAAGCCCAGAGAGGGAAAGGGACTCATCCAAAATCATATAGTGAATCTGGATGCAAAACCAGAATTGGAATAGGGTTGCTATGAGTTGTAATTGACTCAATGGCACACAAAAACAAAAACAATCCTTAACCCAGTCCCTGGGTGGCACAAACAGTTAAGCACTTGACTACTAGCTGAAAGGTTGGCTGCTCGAACCCACCCAGAGGTGCCTTGGAAGAAAGGCCTGACAATCTGCTTCTGAAAAGTCACAGCCTTGAAAACCCTATGGAGCAGTTCTACTCTGCACACATGGGGTCATCATGAGTCAGAATCGACTTGACAGCAACTAACAACAACAACACTTAACCCAGTGCTCTTTCCCACTGTCTTGACAACAGAACACCCAAGCTTGCATCCCAGCCCTACCAAATACTGGCTGTGCTGCCCCTTTACTTCTCAGAACCTCAGTTTCCCCATCTATAAAATGGAGGCAATAATACCCATTTTGTAGGTTTGTGGTGTGGTTTAAGTGGGGTAGCAGATGTGAAAAGTACTTTGTAAAGTACAAAGAGCTATTCAAATGTAAGACTCCCATTCACTTAGCATTTACTGAGGCCCTGCTTATGTGCTGGGTGCTGTGCTCTAGGCTGGGGACAAAGAGATGAATTAGGCAGGCAGAGTCCCTGACCTCCCTGAGGGGCCATACTTGCAGAGTGAGATGCACTGCAGTAGAGCTCACCCTCTTTGGAAGAAGGGAGGGGAAGGCAGTGAAGACGTTATGGAGGAGGTGAGCTCATGAGAGGCAGAGGGAGTCACACGGGGATTTAAGGGGGGTGACATGGTCATATGTTTGACAACACTGCATAGCACTTATTACATGCCAGAGCCTGTTCTAACCATCTTACAAATATTAACCCATTTAATCCTTTAACAAGCCTATGAAGTTTCCTAGGAAAACAGAAGCCTAGAGAGGTAAAATGACTTGCTTAAGTCACAAAGCTAATAAGTGGCAGAACCAGGATTCAGACTCAGAAAGTCTGGCTGTAAAACCCGCGCTCTTTGTCACTAAGCTATGCTGCCTCTGATACACGTTGGTACCTGTGGCAGCAGTGGTGTGGATGATAGTTTGAAAGGGACAGACCTGGATGCAGGTAGAACAGTGAGGAGGCTGGGGCAAGAGACCAGGTGAGAGTTGTCAAGGGCCTTGACCTCGGGCAGTGGCAGCGGAGCCGAGGAGGAGGCGACAGATTGGCAGTTAAGAGGCAGGAGAATGGACTTGATATTTTAATTTGAGCTTCTGATATGATGACCTTAGTTCTTTGTGGACACACACTGATGAAGTTGTATTGGTCAAAGTCCAAATTTGAGTTAATCTTCACTCTAATTTTCTCCAGAGAATCCTTGGCAGTTATTGTTTTTATCTGTTCAGGACTACTTTTCTTCCTTCTTTGATAATAGATTTTGTCTGCTTAACTTATGACTTAAGTTAGCCAATCAGAATCCTTCCTTGAGACTATGAATAGGTAATGTTGGGAAGAGCTCTTCCTCGCTCTACCAAAGCTGTAAGAATGTAGGTACTGCTTCCATCCTTCCCTTGAAATGACCCTGTGATCACTGTGCCTGAACCCAGGCCTCCTCATTCTGTAGGCACCTGCTTCACCAGGAGTCCAAGTTCTCTCAGATACCCCGGAGTCCTCCTTTAGGCCACCTCCTCCCTCACTCCCATCCAATGTATCACCAAGTCCCCTCGATTCTATCTCCTCAGTATCTCTTGAATCGTCTGCTCCTTTTTTCTTTCTTTTTTTTTAATTATTGTACTTTAGATGAAGGTTTACAGAACAAACTAGCTTCTGATTAAACAATTAGTTCATATATTGTTTTGTGACATTGGTTACCAACCCAGTGACATGTCAACACTCTTCCTTCTCAACTTTGGGTTCCCTATTACCAGCTTTCCTGTCCTCTCCTGCCTTCTAGTCCTTGCCCCTGGGCTGTCTTGTTTTTTTCCTATGGGCCTGTCTAATCTTTGGCTAAAAGGTGAACCTCAGGAGTGACTTCATTACTGAGCTAAAAGTGTGTCTGCCGGCCATACCTTAGGGGTTTTTCCAGTCTCTCTCAGGCCAGTAATTCTGGTCTTTTTTTTGTGAGTTAGAATTTTGTTCTACATTTTTCTCCAGCTCTGTCTAGGACCCTCTATTGTGATTCCTGTCAGAGCAGTCAGTGGTGGTAGCCAGGCACCATCTAGTTGTGCTGGACTCAGTCTGCTGGAGGCTATGGTAGTTGTGCTCCATTAGTCCTTTGCACGAATCTTTTCCTTGTAGCTTTGGTTTTGTTAATTCTCCCTTGCTGCTGATGGGGTGAGACCAGTGGAGTATCTTAGGTGGCCACTCATAGGCTTTTAAGACCCCAGACTGCTCCTTTTTTCTTTATGCACTGCCTCAACAGGAGTACAGACCCTCGTCACCTCTCTCGTATGACTGTAATCACCTTCTACCTGCTCTCTCTGTTCTTCTAATTCCCTATTATACACCCTCCACTCAGTGGTCAGAAGTATCTGGTACGTCACATGGATCTGATCATGCCCCACATGGGTGACCAGCATATTAGATTTCTCACATCCTGAGACTTTGCCTTACTCTTCCTTTTCCTGGAATAACAATGAATGAAATTGCCTTGCAAATTTTTACTTCTTCAATTCTTGATTCAAACATGGCTGTCTTTTGGATTCCTCTGACTGGCAGACAATGGCTCCTCCTTGGGGTGACCACTTGGTGACATTCATTGATAACGTTTTAGTGTATTTCCTTCCTGTCTTTTCTTTTTCTTAAAGGTAATTGAGGTCTTACTGTACTACAGTTTTGTATTTTTCTTTTTCATTTCATAATATCGCATAGGCATCTCTGTACATTATCTGAAATGCTTTGTAAACTGTCTTAGTCATCTAGTGCTGCTATAATAGAAACATCACAAGTGTATGGCTTTAACTGAGAGAAATTTATTCTCTCACAGTCTAGTAGGCTAGAAGTTCAAATTCAGGATACCAGCTCCAGGGGAAGGTTTTCTCTCTCTGTTGGCTCTGGAGGAAGGTCCTTGTCATCAATCTTCCCTTGGTCTAGGAGCTTCTCTGTGCAAGAACCCCGAGTTCAAATGACATGCTCTGCTCCTGGTGCTGCTTTCTTGGTGGTATGAGGTCCCCAATGTCTCTCTGCTTGCATATCTCTTTCATATCTCAAAAGAGATTGGCTCAAGACACAATCCAATCTTGTAGATTGAGTCCTGCCTCATTAACATAACTACCATAATCCCACCTAATCAACATCACAGAGGTAGGATTTACAACACATAGGAAAATTACATCAAATGACAAAATGGTGGACAATCACACAATACTGGGAGTTATGGCCTAGCCAAATTCATATACATATTTTGGAGAGACACAATTCAATCTGTGACATAAACCAAAAATTTTAAGTGCTTGCCTAGTCTTCTGACTGGATGTTCCCTGCATTTAGGACCTGAACATCTCCCAGTTCTCCAGCCTTCCATGGTCACTCTAACATCCAAATTATCCTATTCGGAGAGGCCATCTGGGTATCCACAGGAAGCCTAAAGTCCTCCCTGACTTTGCGGTGCTCCTGCCCCAAGGATTACATCCCTTCTGCATGTCCTTTGTCACCTGCAGCCCCAGACCACTGCTCTGGGCTTTTCCCTCTTCCTGTCTAACACCCTCATCCCTGATTCTTCCTCTGTGTTGTTATGGCGGTTTCTGTGCCCCATTGTCAAGGTACATTCTGTGCCCCTCTGTCAATGCCTTAATTCCCCAACACTGGGGACACTGGACTGTCATATTTTACCAACTTTCCCAATAGCTTGAAGATAACACAGAGTGGTGTTTCCCAAACTTCGGTTAATTGCAAACAACCTTCACAACTTGCTGTATTCTTTACTCTTACTCCATCTGTCCTAGTATTTAATATAGGTCTTTATAGTAACACTCCCCCCTCCTTTTTTTTAAAAAAAAAAACATTTGGGCTTCATCCTAAGCAAGTATTAAATTTATTTTTCCTTCATGTACCACCTAAAATTCTCTCATGCACAAAACTTCTCTTGGGATAACACTGGCATGGGGGAATTACAATTGATAGCAGTCTCCTCGCTCTGAGTCTCTGCCCTTTCCCAGGGCTCACTGCTGGCAGTCATGGTCTTTAATCCCCAGATGGCTGCCATGTTGCCGGGACCCTATCCTCAAACCCAAGATTCTTTTCTTCTGTCCTTTTTATTCCCATGCCAGGGCCGTTGTCCATCACCACCACCCTCCACTCCACCTGCCCCCATGCTGTCTCAAAGCCTAACCAAAGGAAGCTAAAAATCATTTAACATCACAAGAGACTCTGCTGGGATACTGCCCAGCCCACAAAGAAGACGGTCTTTTACATTATTAAACAGAATGCTTAAATATTAACATCACTGCATACACATCTGCATATGGAGTAAGGGCTTCCACGTGAAAAATGTATAGGTACTTGAGGTTTGCAGCGAGGTCCCTAGAGAAACAAAGACACCGTCTGCCCCCAGGACAAATTTCAGCTTCTTCCTTAGAGACCGGGGCAACACACCCCTGGCAGTTTAAATAGCAGTTTGTCTCCTGCTTCCCGCCTTTGAGGATTCAGCGATTTTCAGGTCCAGTTTTAATGCTTTCCCCATTTGATCCAGTTATTTGATTTTATAAGTAACACGTGAGGTGGGGAAATCTTTTGGGCATACATCTTTACTCACATCCACAATGATTTCTTTAGGACAAATACCTAGAAGTGGGATTTCTGGGTCACAATGTGCACTTTTAAAAAGCTTATTGTATCTCTTGTCAAACGGCCTTCCGAAAGGCTGAAGTGATTTGCCACCCACCCTCCCCCACGCTCTCTTCCTGCAGCGTGTGTAAGGGCCCATCTCACAAAACCCTCAGCACCATCAAGAGTTATCATTTTCAATCCCTGCTAATTTGATAGGCCAAATATGGTATCTCATTGTTACTTTAATTTGCATCTCTTTGCGTTCTAGAGGGGTTGAACATCTTTTCATATGTTTATTGGTCATTATTTTGTGACTTGCCTGTTCATTGGGGCCTTGTTTTCTCCATCTCCTGTCTCCTCCGAAGCCCAGGGCTAGCCATGAATTAAACATACCCTACATTATTTTTAATTAATCTTCCTTAAACACAGCTCTGATCATGTTACTCCCCTACTTACAAAACCTCTGATGGCTCATTATTGCCTACAGGATTCAGTCCAAATTCTTTAGCCTGGTTTTCAAGGCCTGTCACAGTCTGGCCCCAATCTAACTCGTCTTCGTCACTCCCACTCACACCCACTCTCTGCCTCTGCCACTGTGGGCTACCTGATGCTTCCCACCGCCAGGCTTTTCCCCAGGCTAGTCCCCTTTCCTCCCCTTTCATCCTTAGAGATATAGCTCAAATATCATGTTTTATGTAAGTATTTCCTACTAGCTCCAGGGTAGATGGCTTTATTCCCTTCTTTCTAGTCCTGTAGGTGGCACTTTATATCCATCACCATTACAACACACTTTGAGTGTCTGGCTCCTCCTCTCCTTCTTTGGGCTATGAGTTCTTCAGCGGGCCAGGTATCATGTCTCTTTCCTCTTTATGGCCTCAGAACCTGAAGAGTGGGATGGAAGGAGACTGCTGCATATTTAGCACTTCTAATGGGTTAGGTGGAGTCCCTGGGTGGCGCAAACAGTTAACACGTTTGGCTGCTAACTGAAAAGTTAGAGGTTCGCGTCTACCCAGAGGTGCTTTGGAAGAAAGCCCTGGTGATCTACTTCTGAAAAAATCAGCCATTAAAATCCCTATGAAAAAAGCCCCAGATAAGTAAAGCATTATTGAAGAAGAAGAACAACACAGGAGGTTTCCCACTACCTGACCTCAGAATCTACTGTACAGCTATTGGTAGTCAAAACAAGCCTGGTACTGGTACAAACACAGACACATTGACCAATGGAACAGAATCGAGAACCCAGATGTAAATCCATCCACCTACGGTCACCTGATCTTCAACAAAAACCCAAAATCCATTAAATGGGGAAAAGACAGTTTTTTTAACAAATAGTTCTGGCAAAACTAGATATCCACCTATAAAAAAAATGAAACAGGACCCATACCTCACACCATACACAAAAACTAATTCAAAATGGATCAAAGACCTAAATATACAACCAAAAACTATAAAGATCATGGAAGAAAAAATAGGGTCACACTAAGAGCCCTAATATACAGCATAAACAGGATACAAACCATAATTAACAATACAAAAACACCAAAAAAAAGCTAGATAAATGGGATCTTCTAAAAATTAAACACTTATGCTCATCAAAAGACTTCACCAAAAGAGTAAAAAGAGAACCTACAGACTGGGAAAAAAATTGTCTATGACATATCTGACAAAAGTCTAAACTCTAAAATCTATAAGAAAAGCCAACACGTCTACAATAAAAAGACAACCTAATTAAAAAACTGGCAAAGGACCAAATGAACCAGAGACTCCACCAGCCTGAGACCAGAACCAGATGGTGCCCAGCTACCACCCTGACAGGGAACACAATAGAGAGTCCTGGACAGAGCAGGAGAAAACTAGAACAGAATTCAAATTCACGTAAAAAGACCAGACTTCATGGTCTGACAGAGACTGGAGGAACCCCTGAAACTATGGCCCCTGGACGCTCTGTTAACCCAGAACTGAAACCATTCCCAAAGCCCACTCTTCAGACAAAGATTAGACAAGACTATAAAACATAACACAATACACGTGAGGAATGTGCTTCTTAGTTCATTCAGATATATGAGACCAAATAGGCAACTCCTATCCAAAAGCAGGATGAGAAGGCAGGAAGGGACAGAAACTTGTCGAATGGACACAGGGAACTTGGGGTGGAAAGCGGGAGTGTGCTGTCACGTTGTGGGGATTACAACCAATGTCACAAGACAATATGTGTATAAATTTCTGAATGAGAAATTAACTTGAGCTGTAAACCTTCACCTAAAGCACAATAATAAAAAAAGTTAAGAAAAGGCAAAAACAAACAAAAAAAGGGCAAAAGATACGAACAGACACTTCACCAAAGACATTCACACAGATAACAGACACATGAGGAATTGCTTGCGATCACTAGCCATTAGAGAAATGCAAATCAAAACTACAACAAGATACCATCTCACCCCGACATTACTGGCACAAATCAAAAAAACAAAAAATAACAAATATCGGAGAGGTTGCAGGGAGATTGGAACTCTTATGCACTGCTGGTGGGAATGCAAAATGTTACAACGATTTTGGAAAATGATACGGCACTTCCTTAAAAAGCCAGAAATACAAATTCAGCAATCCCACTCCACATAAGAGCCACCACACGAGTAGACGTTTGCACACCCACGTTTATTGCAGTATTATTTGCAATAACAAAAAAGATGGAAACAACCTAAGTGTCCATCAACAGATGAATGGATTAAAAAACTATGGTACATACACACAATAGAATACTATGCAACAATAAAGAACAATGATGAATCTGTGAAACATCTCACAACACAGATGAATCTGGAGGACATTACGATGAGTGAAATAAGTCAATCACAAAAGGACAAACATTGTATGAGATCACTATTATAAAAACACATGAAAATGTTTCCACACAGAAAGACACAATCTTTGATGGTTATGAGGGAGGGGAGGGTTGGAGAGGGGAAAACACTAACTAGATACTAGATAAGTGGTAACTTTGGTGAAGGGTCAGCCAGTACACAATACTGGAGAAGTCAACACAACTTGACCAGGGCAAAGTCATAGAAGCTTCACAGACACATCCAAATGTGCTGAGGGATCAAGTTACTGGGCTGAGGGCTAGGGACCATGGTCTTGGGGGACATCTAGCTCAATTGGCATAACATAGTCTATAAAGTAAATGTTCTACATTCTACTTTGGTGAGTAGCATCCGGGGTCTTAAAAGCCTGTAAGTGGCCATCTAAGATATATCTACTGGTCGCATCCCAGCCAGAGCAAAGGAGAATGAAGAAAACCAAAGACACAAGGGAAAAATTAGTGCAAAGGACTAATCGACCACAATTACCACAACCTCCACCAGACTGAGCCCAGAACAAGTAGGTGGTGCCTGGTTACCACCACTGACTGCTCTGGCAAGGATCACAATAGAGGGTCCCGGACAGAGCCGGAGAAAAATGTAGAACAAAATTCAAATTCACACACACACACACACACACACAAAAGACCAGGCTTGCTGGTCTGACAGAGACTGGAGAAACCCCAAGACTATGGCCCCTGGACACCCTTTTAACTCAGTACTGAAGTCACTCCCGAGGTTCATCCTTCAGCTAAAGATTAGACAGTTCTATAGGGCTAACATAGCAGACATGAGAAACATGCTTCCGTAGTTCATTCATGTATATGTGACTAATGGACACACCAGCCCAAAAGCAAAGATGAGAGGGCAGAAAGGGACAGGAAAACTGGACGAATGGAAACAGGGAACCCAGAGTGGAGAAGGGGAGAGTGTTGACACATTGTGGGATTGGCAACCAATGTCACAAAACAATTTGTGTATTAACTATTTAATGAGAAACTAATTTGCTCTGTAAACTTTCATCTAAAGTTCAAAAAGAAAGCCCTATGGAAAAAAAAAACATTATGGAGCACAGTTCTACACGGCAACACATGGAGTCATCATAAGTCAGAATTGACTCAACAGCAACGTTTTTTTTTATGGGTTAGGTATTGTGCTAGATGTCTCTCTCTGTCACACACACACACACACACAAGGGGAGAAAAAATATATAGTTTGAACTCAAACAGACTGTATTCACTTCTGTCATCCAAGGGAGTGAGGCAAAATTTACATGGGGGGTGGAAGGATAAATCTCTATGCTGCTGCCTTCCCCTGTAGGGTAAAGAGAAATGGTGAAAAAGAAAGGAGGTGGCCCATTGTTGAGTAGAGCATGATAATGAATTTGGGGATGTACAAAGGCAGTCTAGGAGCTGTGTTGGGGCAGGGGCTGGAGAAAGTCAAATTACTCAGCATAATGAAGTGGAAAGGAAGGTTTTTAAATATATATTTGAGTATTTCATATGTACATATACATGTATATATGCACATACATATATATGTTTTGTAGAGTTGCCAGATGATAGCAAAAGGGTGGGAGATGGAAAGTGAACCAAGCAGGCTAGAGCTTACCTAGATGGTGAAAATCACTCAGGAAATTTTTAAGAAGGATGTCTCTATACTGCCTGTGATTCTATGATGTAAGCCTCTCCATCTTGTCCAACTTTCAGTCTAGTCTCCTACACACACGCACACATACCCTTGGCAGGAGTGTTTTCTGTGAGTTCCACATCAGGGCAACTGAGTGAGGGGTGGAGACAGCACGTGCAGAACAGTAAGGCAATCTATAAACTGAACCTCTTCAGAGAAACATGGGTGTCTTGGTTATCTAGTGCTGCTATAACAGAAACACTACAAGTGGATGCCTTTAACAAACAGAAGTTTATTTTTTCACAGTCTAGTAAACTAGAAGTCCAAATTCAGGGCGTTAGCTCCAGGGGCAGGCTTTCTTTCTCTATCGGCTCTGGAGGAAGGTCCTTATCATCAATCTTTCCCTGGATTAGGAGCTTCTCAGCACAGGGACCTTGGGTTCAAAGGACATACTCCCCTCCTGGTTCTGAATTCTTGGTGGTAGTAAGTCCCCCTGTCTCTCTGCTCGCTTCTCTCTCTTATATCTCAAAAGAGATTGACTTAAGATGCAATCTAGGAGGGCAGAGCCAACATGGCACTATAAACAGAGGCACCACACCGTCCCTCCACAGCAAAGAC
Organism: Trichechus manatus latirostris; assembly: GCF_000243295.1. Taxonomy (NCBI): domain Eukaryota; kingdom Metazoa; phylum Chordata; class Mammalia; order Sirenia; family Trichechidae; genus Trichechus; species Trichechus manatus. The sequence goes on along the minus strand of NW_004444006.1, from coordinate 4,902,497 downwards.
CCGAAAAACTAAGTAGAATAGAGACAAACATCAATCCTGGAACCCTAAGTGTCAAATGAAGAGGTAAAGAACTCAACCAAGCACTGAATGGAATAAGAAACTGACAGAGAACAGAGAGCCAGGAGAGTTACAAGTGGAGGTCCCCTATCAGTTAATGCAGCACTGATCCACCATCTTGGACTACTGTTGGAGATCAGCAGACAGAGCTTACAGGAAAGCAGATTTATGGAGCTCCCAGCAGGAGACAGAGCACCTGTTAACCAGCGATATACACTTTCCCACCCCCCAGCCTGGCTCCCCCTGCTCAGCCTTCGCCACTTCCCAGCAGGCCGAATGGAGGCTTCCAGTGGGTCAATTCACTGCTTCCAGGTAGGCTGATCTGCTGCTTCCTAGCAGGCCATGATCGCGGCACCAGCAGCCTCTTTTGGTTTCTTCCCTGCTTCTCACCTCTTCCCATCCTTTCTCTCGAACACCTGACTCTGTGTGCCATCTTTGCTGCTTCTTGACAGGCTGTGAAGCGTCACATGGTGGGCGAACTGCTACCCCAGTCCACGCTGCCACGCTGGTGGGATCCCTGGGGGCTTTTTTTCTTTTCTTTTTTGTTTATTTTCTCTTTCTTTTTTCCTTTTTAGTTTTCTTCATTTCTCTGTTTCTCATCTTTTTCTACTTACTTTATTTTCCTGTCTCCTGAATAACTGGCACTGTGTATCATCTCCTCCTCTTCTAGCCAGGCTGTACTTTGTGGCCTGGGAGCTGCTTCCCTGATCTGCACAGCCATGCCAGTGGGATCTCTGGGGACATTTTTTTTTTTCAGATTTTTTTTATTGTACTTCAGGTGAAGGCTTACAGAACAAATAGTTTCTCATGAAACAGTAGTACACATATTGTTTTATGACATTGG
>NW_004444006.1:4899262-4901344 GCF_000243295.1 Trichechus manatus latirostris | reverse complement strand
GTTCCCTATCACCATCTTTCCTGTCCCCTTCTGCCTTCTGGCCCTTGTCCCTGGACTGCTGTGCCTCATTACTCCCATTTGGTTTTATGGGGCTGTCCACTCCCCGACTGAACAGTGAATATCGGAAATGACTTCACCACTGAGCTAAAAGGGTGTCGGGGGGCCATACTCTCAGGGTTTCTTCAGTTGGGGACATTTTTTTAATTTTATCTATTTTATTTTTCTTCTTCTTTTTCCTTTGTGTTTTTCTTCATTTCTCAGTTTCTCATCTCTCCACTCCAATGGCAGTCTCCCTGAGCACTATTTTTTTTTTGGCTCCTGTTTCTCTCTCCTCTCTCTATTCTTTCCCATACCCAACCTAGCTCCACATATCACCTCCCTCCCGCATATCTGCACCATGTGCTGAATGTTGCACTCCGAGCAGCACAGGCATGGCCTACTGGAACGTGCCCTGCACTGACCACTGGCTCACTTTGTCGGCCACAGTATGTGCCACAAACAACCCAGACGAGCTCCTCCTCTTCAGCTGGACCTGCCCTGCTGCACCATAGCTGAATGACTGGCCCAGCCCATTGGACAAGTATGTGAAAAATATCATGTCCACAAACCAACAAACAACAACGGATGCACAGCCAGCCCGCCTGTTCAGACATAACCAAATAAAACAAAAAAGCAGGACAAAGTAAACAAATCTACAATCAATAAACAAAAAGTAACTACTGAATGTCCTGAAGACAGCAGACAATATCAAAATGTATAAAAAAACGACAGAATGGTTCCAATAGGCGCCCAAAACAAACATCAGATTACTTTCCAGTAGAAGAAATGGCACTAGAACTACCTGATACGGAATTCAAATCTCTAATATTCAGAGCTATCCAATAGTTGAAGCAAAAGGCAGACAAAAATGATGAAAAAATAGACAAACTCATGGAAAAGACAGAAATTCATGGAAAATACAGACCAAAAAAATGGAAGAAATCAGGAAAATAATACAGGAACAAAATGCCAAAATAAATTCACAATGAGAAATCGTACAAAAACAACAATTAGAAATCCAAAAGATAAACAACAAGATTTCAGAAACGGACAGTGTCATAGAAGGGCTGAGGAGCAGGTTTGAAACAATGGAAGACCAGATCAGCAAAATTGAAGATGAACACTTAGATATAACTTTGAGGAAAAATTAGAAAAAAGAACAAAGAAAAACGAAGAAATTCTGAACATTACGTGGAGTACAATCAAAAGCAAAAATTTGCAAGTCATTGGACTTCCAGAACAGGAGGAGAAAACAGAAAACACAGAGAGGATCATTGAAGAATTGCCAACAGAAAACTTCCCTAATATCATGAAAGATGAAAAGCTGACCACCCAAGAACCTCAACGAACCCCATACAGGATAGAGTCGAAAAGAAAATCACAAAGGCATATCATAATCACACTCACTAAAACCAAAGACAAAGAAAAAATCCTGAGACCAGGTCGAGAAAAATGAAAAGTCACATGCAGAGGGGAAACAATAAGACTAAGCTCTGATTACTCAGAAGAAACGGTGCAGGCAAGAAGGCAATGGGATGACATATATACAACGTTGAAAGAAAAACATTGCCAACCAAGAATAATATATCCTGCAAAACTCCTGTTCAAATATGATGGTGAAATTAGGACATTTCCAGATAAACAGAAATTAAGGGAATGTGTAAAAACCAAACCAAACTTACAAGAATTATTAAAAGGACTCCTTCAGTTTGAGAACAAACAACATCTGACGACAGCCTGAATCTAAGACACAAGATTGCACCAGCCAGATACAAACCAAGGACTATTCAAAACCAGAAGATTTAAAACAGGGAACCAGAGTAGTTAATCTGCAAATGACAACAACATCAGAACAATAAAAGAGGGAGTGAACGGTGTAGGTATAGAACTTTCTAATGGAGAGGAAGGCAAGGCAATACCAAGTAATAATAGACTGGTTGAAATCTAGAAAGATAAGGGCAAGTTTCAAGGTAACCACAAAGAAAGTTAACAAACTTTCTCATCAAAATAAAATAAAAAAATACAGTCTCAGTAAAAACAAAA
>NW_004444006.1:4872901-4897600 GCF_000243295.1 Trichechus manatus latirostris | reverse complement strand
AGAATTGAGCATCATATGAAAAAAATAATACACCACGACCAAGTAGGATTCATACCAGGTATGCAAAGATGGCTCAACATTAGAAAATCAATCAATGTAATCCACCACATAAATAAAAGGAAAGAATCACATGATCATCTCAATTGACGCAGAAAAGGCATTCAACAAAGTCCAACATCCATTCTTGATAAAAACTCTCAATAAAATAGGTATAGAAGGGAAATTTCTCAACATAATAAAGGGTATCTACACAAAACCAACGGTCAACATCATTCTTAATGGAGAGAAGCTGAAAACATTCCCCTTGAGACCAGGAACAAGACAAGGATGTCCTTTATCATCACTCCTATTTAACATTGTGCTGGAAGTCCTAGCTACAGCAATAAGACGAGAAAAAGAAATAAAGGGCATCCAAATTGGTAATGAAGAAATAAAACAGTCCCTATTTGCAGATGATATGATACTATATACAGAAAACCCAAAAGACTCCACAAGAAAACTGCTGGAACTAATAGAAAGATTCAGTAGAGTAGCAGGATACAAGGTAAACATACAAAAAACAGTTGGATTCCTATACACCAATAAAGAAAACGATGAAAATGAAATCAGGAAAACAATACCATTTATAATAGCCCCTAAAAAAATAAAATATTTAGGAATAAATCTAACCAGGGACGTAAAAGTCCTATACAGAGAAAACTACAAAACACCACTGCAAGAAACCAAAAGAGATCTACATAAATGAAAAACCATATCATGCTCATGGATTGGTAGACTCAGCATTGTGAAAATGACAATTCTACCCAAAGCAATCTACAAATACAGTGCAATCCCAATCCAAATATCAACAACATTCTTTAAAGAGATGGAAAAAACTTTAGTGAGTGGCATCTGGGGTCTTAAAATCTTGCAAGTGGCCATCTAAGATGCATCAATTGGTCCCCACCACCTGGAGTAAAGGAGAACGAAGAACACCAAAGACACAAGGAAAGTAGTAGCCCAAGAGACAGAATGGGCCACATAAACCAGAGACTTCATCAACCTGAGACCAGAAGAGCTAGATGGTGCCCGACTACCACCAATGAACTTCCTGACAGGGGACACAACAGAGAGTCCCTGATGGAACAGCAGAAAGATGGGGTGAAGAACTCAAATTCTAGTAAGAAGACCAGACTTAATGGTCTGACTGAGACTGGAGGTACCCTGGAAAGCATGGCCCCTGGACTCTCTATCAGCCCAGAACAAAAACAATTTCTGAGGCCAACTCTTCAGGTAGGGATTGGACTGGACTGTGGGACATAAAGTGATACTTGTGAGGAGTATGTCTCTTAATCAGTAGATACAAAAGACCAAAGGGGCAGCTTCTGTCCAGAGGAGAGGTGGGAAGGCAGAGAGGGTTAGGAGCTGGTTGAATGGTCATGGGAAATCAGGGGCTGAGAGGAGGAGTGAGCAATTAGGGTCACATAACAATGTATGTATAAAATTTTGTATGGGGGACTAACTTGAAATGTAAACTTCATTTAACTACAACAATTTAAAAAAAATGAAAAAAAAAGAGATGGAAAAAACTTTATATGGAAAGGGAAGAGGCTCCAGATAAGTAAAGTACTGTTGAAGAAGAAGAATAAAGTAGGAGGACTCACACTACCTGACCTCGGAACCTACCATACAGCTATGGTAGTGAAAACAGCCTGGTACTGGTACAACGACAGATACATTGACCAGTGGAGCAGAACTGAGAACCCAGATGTAAATCCATCCACCTACGGTCACCTGATCTTTGACAAAGGCCCAAAGTCCATCAGATGGGGAAAAGACGGTCTTTTTAACAAATGGTGCTGGCAAAACTGGATGATCATCTGCAAAAAAATGAAACAGGACCCATGTCTCACACCATACACAAAAACTAATTCAAAATGGATCAAAGACCTAAATATAAAACCATAAAGATCACAGAAGAAAAAATAGGATTAATGCTGGAGACTCTAATACATGGCATTAACAGGATACAAACCATAACTAACAACACACAAACTCCAGAAGATAAGCTAGATAACTGGAATCTTCTAAAAACTGATCACTTATGCTCATCAAAAGACTTCACCAAAACAGTAAAAAGAGAACCTACAGATTGGAAAAAATTTTGGCGATTACAAATCCGACAAAGTTCTAATCTCTAAAATCTACAGGAAAATCCAACATTTCTACAACAAAAAAACAAATCAACCAATTAAAAAATGGGCAAAGAAAATGAACAGACACTTCACCAAAGAAGACATTCAGGCAGCTAGCAGACACCTGACGAAATGCTCGCAATCTCTAGCTAGTGGAGAAATGCAAATCAAAACCACAATGAGATACCATCTCACCCTGGCATTAATGGAACGAATAAAAAAAACTGAAAATAACAAATGTTGGAGAGGCTGCCGGGAGATTGGAACTCTTACACACTGCTAGCAGGAATGCAAAATGGTACAGCCATTTTGGAAAATGATTTGGTGCTTACTTAGAAAGCTAGAAATAGAAATACCATATGATACAGCAATCCCAATCCTAGGAATATATCCTAGAGAAATAAGAGCTGTCACATGAATAGACATATGCACACCCATGTTCATTGCAGCAATATTTACAATAGCAAAAAGATAGAAACAACCTAGATGCCCATCTACAGATGAATGGATAAACAAACTTTGGTACTTACACACAATGGAGTACTATGCAATAATAAAGAACAATGATGAATCTATGAAGCATCTCACAATATAGATGAATCTGGAGGGCATTATGCTGAGTGAAATAAGTCAATCACAAAAGGAAAAATATTGTATGAGACCTCTACTACAAAAACTCATGAAAACTTTTACATGCAGAAAGAAACAATCTTTGATGGTTATGAGGGAGTTTAGGGGTAGGAGTGGAAAAACACTAAATAGACAATAGATAAGTGGTAACTTTGGTGAAGGGTAAGACAGTACACCATACTGGGGAAGCCAGCACAACTTGTTCAGGGTAAGGTTATGGAAGCTCCATGGAGAAATCCAAACACCCTGAGGGACCAAATTACTGGGCTGAGGGCTGTGGGGACCATGGTCTCAGGGAACATCTTGCTCAATTGGCATAACATAGTTTATAAAGAACATGTTTCACATTCTACTTTGGCGAGCAGCATCTGGGGTCTTAAAAGCCTGTGAGCGGCCACCTATGATACTCCACTGGTCTCACCTCTTCAAAAACAGGGGAAAATGAAGAAAACTAAAGACACAAGGGAAAGATTAGTCCAAAGGACTAATAGATCACAACTACCATGACCTCCACCAGACTGAGTCCAGCACAACTAGATGGTGCCCGGCTACCACCACTGACTGCTCTGAAAGGGATCACAATAGAGGGTCTTGGACAGAGCTGGAAAAAAATGTAGAACAAAATTATAACTCAAAAAAGACCAACTTACTGGCCTGACAGAGACTGGAGAAACCCCTAGGGTACGGTCCCCAGACACACTTTTAGCTCAGTAATAAAGTCACTTCTGAGGTTCACCTTTTAGCCATAGATTAGACAGGCCCATAGGACAAAAGAGACTAAAGGGGCACACCAGCCCAGGGCAAAGACTAGAAGGCAGGAGGGGACAGGAAAGCTGGTAGTAGGGAACCCAAGGTTGAGAAGGGAGAGTATTGACATGTTGTGGGGTTGTTAACCAATGTCTTAAAACAATATGTATACTAACTGTTTAATGAGAAGCTAGTTTGTTCTGTGAACCTTCATCTAAAGTACGATTAAAAAAAAAAGATGCAATCTAATCTTGTAGATTGAGTCCTGCCTCATTAATATAACTGCCGCTAATCCCACCTCATTAACATCATAGAGGTAGATTTTACAACACATAGGAAAATCACATAAGATGACAAAATGGTGGACAATCACACACTATTGGGAATCACGTACTAGCCAAGTTGACAGATAGTTTTGGGGGACGTAATTCAATCCATGACAAGGGGGTTGGAGCCAGAGGGCACTGGAAGAAAGGGCCTATCTGCTACGTTCTGACTGGGAGGGATGCACTCTTCCCCCACAATGAACTCATATTTGAGTAATTTCATTTACCTCTCAAAGGAAGTCTGCCTAAATTGAGACAGGATTACCTATAACTCTCCCTTAATGCCCCAACAACCCCATGCGGTGGTAATTCTTGCCATCTGACAGATGCTGAAATGAAGGTCAGGGAGGAGTAGTTGGCTGGAGCTCACTGCAGCTAGGAAGCAGCACCTGATTCCAACGCCTGTCCTGGTTCCTCTGTGCCTTGTTGTTGGCACCTAGCCCAGTGCCTGGTACAGAGTCAGTGTACATTATATGTGTGTTGATTGAATTCAGTCTGTTGCAACAAACATTTTTTCAAGCATTGATTGTGTTTCTGGGTGTGTGGACTACTCGTTGAGGGGTATGGCAGTGGAGGGTGGAGGGTGCAGATAGGGGAGGCTATAAAATCTATAAGGCATGATTCCTGCCCTTTATGAGCTTTGTTCAACAGGCAAAATATGAACATATAAAAGGAGAATGAACAACCCCAAGCAGTGATGATAATAACAAATAACATTTATTGAGTGTTATTCTAAGTGCTTTTCATAGACTGTCCCATTTAATCCTTCCAACAACCCCATGAGAAAGAAACTGGGTCACAGAGAAGCTAATAAGTAGCAAAGCCCGTATTCAAATCCAGGCAGTGAAATTACAGTTCCACACTCTTGATCTTTAACCTCAGTACTCTGCTGCCTTTCTCAGAGTCCTAGTTAGATGTCAGGTACAGGAGGTTGCAGGTCAAGGGTCAAAGGAAGTTGGACTGGACTGAGGTGGCCAGAGAGGCTTGGCCAGCTTGGTGGGACCTCAACTGAGTCTTGAAGGCCGGGGACGCTTAATACAGGAGGGAGACACCCCAAGCAGGGGAGGGGCGTGAGGAGAGACTGGATATTGCAAGACTGGAGCTGATGAGCAGCACCCAGTTCCCAGATGTGTTCTGTGTAGCCCTGCACAAAATTTTACAAAAATTTGGATTATTTGCCAACATTGAAAAGCCTAGAGATTTCACTCTAAAGTTTTGGATTTCTGGCTTCTCTTGATAAATTGGAAGATCCAGCAAGACTGGGCCCTCATTTCTGCATGGGTATAATTGGTGAGAATTAAATAGTGGTCACCCTCTTTAACTGAGGTATGCCCTTTCCAGTTCTCCACTCTCCACTACTCCTTATTGTATCCCCAATTCAGCTCACTTCACTCTCCTTCCTTACCTAGCCCCTGTAAGCAAGTTAGTTTACAACCTCCATAAAAACCAAGAATATTAGGGAACAAGGAGGAGCCCCAGGGCCTGGTGCAGCACTTGTCACACAGCAGCTGCTCCATAAATGTCAAATGGTACCAATCTGGCTGGAAAAGAAGGTTTCCTGCAGGGGTGATAGGAAGAAAGTTAGAAAGGTAAGTTAGATTGAGAAAAGAATTTTTATCTATGCCAAAGAACTGAGACTTTACCAATAGGCAATGGAGAGTCAAGTAGGAAAGCTGAGAAAAGAGGAGCATCAGTAGTGAGGCAACTGTTGCTATGGTCTAGGCAAGAGATGAGAAGGTAGAGGCAGTGAGGATGGAGGTGGAGGGAAATTATGTGGGCACAGAGATATTACCAGAGAAAATTCAACAGTCAATGGATAGCGATTGATTGGCTGTAGAGTGTTTGTGTTGGGGGAATCAGGGACAGGAAGGATTTGGGATGACTGAAACTTATTGGACTGAGAGACAGTGGTACCATGAGCAGAAATTAGAGGAGATGACTGATGAGGGGGTTATGGAGGATGAAGTATGTAGTTTAGACTTGTTGAATTTGAGGTACTAGCGAGAATTCCAGATAAATATGTCCACCAGATAGTTGGAGATAGGGGACTGGAGCTTGGCAAACAGGGTGGGGCTGGAGAGAAATTAGAAAAATCTCTTTTAAGAGGGCAGCAGTGAGGCCGAGGGAGTAGAGTGTGCCATAAGACAAAAATATTGTACCGAGGCCAGAATCTTGGGTGTAGGGAGAGACCTGTGATAAGTGGATGAATAGAAAAGGATGAGGAAGCAGAGAAGCATGTGGGGGTGTGGGGTGGGGGGTGGAGTGGATAGCTAGAGTTAGAGGAGAATTGGGACAATGAGGCTTCGTGGAATCTAAGGGAGGAGTTTTAAGAAGGAGCTTGTGTCCACAATGGCCAGAGGTCCAGAAGATTCAGATGGAGAAGCAGCCAATGGACTGGATGCTTTCTAAGTGCAACCTCACCCAGCCTCATGGTATTGGGTGGGGGGCGGGGAGGCGATTCATCTCCTTAACCCTCTTAAAAGCCATCAGTCCTCCTTGGGTTGCGGAGGTAGGGTCAAGATTTCTGGGGGATGTGCTCTGAAAGCTTTGATGGCAGAGGTAGCTGTGTCCAAGGTCACATAGCTTTGGCCCATGAAGAGAAACTGATTGTGCCCAGGATTCAGAGTCCTCTCTCAAGGCAGGTAACATAGAGAGGCTGGAAGGGTGCTGGGAACCACTTCTGCCCAGTGGTTCTCAGCCCTGCATACACATGAGAATCACCTAGGGAGCTTTAAAAAAATATGAACGTCCAGGCCCCAACCCCAGGGATTCTGACTTAATTGGTCTGGAGTGAGGACTGGATATTCATATTTTTTTCAAACTCCCTAGGTGATTCTCATGTGCAGCCAGAGTTGAGAACCAATGATACAGGAGGTTACTAGAATAACACTTGTCCCAATGCCCCCAGCAATTGGCAGCAGAGTAGGATGTGGGGAGAGATCCCCATGCATGCCACACTCTCCTTACAACAGACCTGGGTATGGTGGATTCCCATCCCCATTCGTTTACTCTATTTATAATATTTAATTTATTATCTAGTTAAACATACCTTTTTGAAATCATATGCCACAGAAAGAGTATGTGAATTTAGAAAATGTTTCTTGCTACTCACTTAAGCTAAAACTAATGGATTCCCATGTACCTCTGACCTCAGGTTCTCGGCCAGCACTGGAGTTTAGAGTCATCTCACACAGTACCCAGGAGCACATCATCTTCGCTCCTGTAGAAGTTGCCTGAGGTTCAGCACGTTTTGAATCCTGTGTATGATGCTGCCATTGGAAATTTGTTTTGTTATGAAATATTTCAAACAGAAACAAGACGTAAGAAAAAAATATATAATGAATTCCTGTGTATCCATCACCAGCTTTGTCAAATCTTAACATTATTCCACGTTTGCTTCACAAATAAAACAAGCCAGATAGAGACAAGGGACCTTAGGTATCCCTCTCCTGTCCCATTTCCCTTTCTCCCTCCCTTCCCAGAGGTAACCACTCTCCTGACTTTAGTGTTTCTCATTCCTATGCTTGCTTTTACTGCGTATTTATTATCATTACCGTTTTAGAGATGCAGAAACTGAGGCTCAGGGAAATGCAGGGACTTTCCCAAAGTCACACAAATAGGTAGTAGAGCCCAGAAGCCCCAGGACAGGGTACCACACAGTCACCTCCCAGCATGCTGGCCCTGCAGTGCCCCCAACTGGGGACCTCCTACCCCATCATTCTCTCAACACCTCCTTTACAGGCAGGGCCAGGCCAGATCAGGCCCAGCACAGCCCAGGACCAAGCAGAAATTGTAGCCTTCTCCTCCCATCTCTTGGTTCCTGCCTTGCCTAACAGGCTAGGCTTCCCCCAGACCCCTGCCAACCCCTCCTCTGTTTCCTCTCTGGGCCTCTGCCCAGCCGAGCTCTACCCTGACCCCCAAGCAAAGGGCCTGTCTATGCAGCCAGCTTCCATACTAGACCACTGGGGGCAGGGCTCAGGCAAGGAGGCTGCAACTCTATTCTGTGGGTCCTCCAGGCTTAATTAGTATGCTGCCTGGAGCAGCAGGCCAGAGGTGGTAAGCAGGCACCCAGACACTCTAGCTGGGCCCCAAACCACTGCCTGCCTCCACTTCCCCCTCCCCTCTCCTGGCCAGCAACAGAGAAGGCCTGTGTGCAGTGGGAAGGAAGGCAGTGGCTCAACACCTCTGCACTGAGGAATGGGGTGGGGAGAGGCATGCAGCACATGCATAAACACAGGGACATAATTGCCCCACTTACATGGGAAAGAAGGAGAGGGGGAAGGGCAGGAAATGGCTATTTACTAAGCACCTATTTAGATGCTGCCACACGTTATTCTATCTAATCCTCACAGCCACCCTGTGGGAGATAGAACGGGTCTCTCAGTACAGAGATGAAAACTGAAGCTGAGAAATGTGGAGTCAGTGGACCAAGAAGGCACACAGGTAATAAGTAGTAAAAATCTAATTTAAATCCAGATCCATCTCTCTCCAAGTCTAATGCCTTTCCGAGGAATCAAATTGACTCCACAGAACTTTCCCTTCTCAGGGGCCTCTTCTTCCAAGAAGTCCTCCTCTTTAGCGGATGAATGGAGAATTTGGACAGGTAGGCAGAGGTGGAAGATAGTGGACGGGGGAAATAGGCATAATTTAGTCTCCATTCCGGAGTCCCAGAGCCCCCAGTCTCAAAAGGGCTATTTCTCACTCAGGAGACTTCAGGCTGAAAGTCCTACCACCTCCCAATCTCACAGCTCCAAACCCTACCGCAGGCTCTGCTCCATCCATGGGCTCTCACCTTAGGGCCTTTCCTCCCACCCTATTCAACCTCAGCCCCTAGGGATCCATGTGACCATAGACAGTAAGGACTGGGGGCCGCCCAGGATGCCCAAAAGCACGGATAATAGTAAAAGCTGTACTATAGCTACCATTTATAGAGAACTTAATATGAGCCAGACACTGGGTGAGGAACTCTGCACACAGTAACTTTTTTTTATCTTCACATTACTGCATAGATACTATTCTTTCCCCACTTTAAGACCAGGAAACTGAAGCATAGAGAGGTAAAGGAACCTGCTCTAGGCCCATTAGACAGCTAGACTCCAGAGCCCATGCTGTGGCCGGCCCTAGAAGACAGGGCTGGCTGATGAAGGAGAAGGAGATAGTGGTAGCCCCAAGAAATGGATTTAAGGATGAGGAAGGCCACGGGAGAGAGCTCCAGTAGCCTCTTGGAAGGTCTCCAGTCTTTGGGATGGGGCTCCTGCTCTGACCCCGTGTATCTGCCAGCTAACCCCTTCCACAGGTACTGCCAAGCCACTTTCTGGGGGCTAGTGTTGTTTGGAGCCATCTGCAGTGCGTCATTCTTGAGGAGCTGAGGCTATGGGGGGAGATGCAGTTCAGCCCCAGTTCCCTACTCAGTAGGGGAAGAGCCTATGGGAGGCCTAGCAGGTGGTTAGTTCCAAGTCACTGGACCCCAGCTTGGAGGCTCCGCCCCTGTACTCCCTCTCCATATTGGGGCCTGAGGCCTCCAGGATTTCAGATAAAAATTGCTAAAATCAAATTGCAATTAACAGAGGCAATTATCCACCTACTAGAAAATGTCCCCTGAGCCAGGCCTATGCTATGAGCTGCCTGGGCCTGACTGAACAGCTGTGCCCCCAAAGGAGGCCCCAGAGCAGGGCAGCCTCCAGGGGTCAGGGGGAGACAGGAAGCAACCTAGGCCTTGGGGGGGCTCTGAAATGTCCTGAGGGGAGGGCAATGGGAACATGGGTCTGCATGTTTCCCTAGGGAAGAAACCTCAGTGCCTGAGCACTGGCCAGTACACTGAGCCCTCCTTTTCCAACCTCCCTCTGGCCCCTCCTCTCCATTAGGCCTTCCTAGAGGGTAGCCCTGGGGCAGTCTGTGTGTGTGTGTGTGTGTGTGTGTGTGTGTGTGTGTAAGAACAAAGGAAAGAAAATTCAGGCAATGACCCTCCAGGGAGGGATGATAACATTTTCACTTGAAAATTACCAGAGAACAGATTGTCTTATGCAAATTATATGCAAATCACACTCCAGTTGGTCTGTCCCTGACTGTATTTGTTGAGGGAGGGGGTACCTCATGAAAATCAGGGTTTAGGGGGATTCCTGCCTGAAACCAGGGGACTGGATAAAGTGATCTCTTAGGGTTCTGTCCAGTCTAGCTCTATGAGTCATGCTGCATTTGTTTGAATCCTGCAGAAATCTCACTGTTGGACTGCACTTAGACTCCAAATCCAGTGGGGGCTTATCTGCTACTAAGGATGGTCTGCATCACTGGGACCTTCCAATTGCAGAAGTTTTTTGAGGTTGGTTGAGTGGAATAGAAGGAGGAACACTAGACCAAGAATTAGGAAACCAGCTGAGAGCTCTCAAATCTTTCTCTCCAGCCCAGACCTCACTGTTGGGCATTAAATGCAGCCATTTTAAACCTAAGACATGGCATGGAAAGTCACCTGGCATAGTACCTACTATACAGTATATTCTCAAAATCCCAGGGGAACCCTCAGCTGTCTGAATTGAGAGTTGGTTTTAAGAACACAAATCCTCTCAGCCAGCATGGCCTAGTGGCCATTTCCTCTTTGGCCCTTGCTCCAGGGTCGACATTAAGCTCTAGATCCAGCATCCATTCCTTAGGGCTGTCTACAGGCCCACTGCCATGCTGGCTACAGAAGAAATGACCCAGGGCAAAGACATTTGTCCTAGAGGAAGGCCTGCCACACCGCCTCAGACCCCACTGACACTCAGGAGAGGCCATGTCTAAGACTTCTACCCCTCAGGTGGCCAAAAGTCCTGTGAGTGGAGAGGAATGGCAAAGTGGGAAGAAACAGGAAATTGGAGATCCAATTGTAGCTCTGCCAGTGAACACCTACATCAGTGTGGGACCTCCATGGACTAAATTTCTGCATACCTAACATGGGGATGATAATACATTGTGAGAATTGAATGAAATGCTGTATGTAATATGACTAGCACAGTGCTTGGCACTCAGGAATAATAATAGCTAGCATTTAATGAGCACTTGGAGCCCTGGTGGTGCAGTGGTTAAGAGCTTGGCTGCTAACCAAAAGGTCGGCAGTTCGAATCCGCCAGCTGCTCCTTGGAAACCCTGTGGGGCAGTTCTACTATGTCCTATAAGTTCGCTATGAGTGGGAATGGACTTGATGGCAACAAGTTTTTTACTGTGTGCATAACATGAAGTGCTCCATGTGAATTTGCTTACTTAATTCTCACAGCAACCCCATGAGATAGGTACTATTACTATCACCTCCATTTGATAGATGTGAAAGCTAATGCACAGAAAAGTAAAGTTATTTGTTCCTGGTTGCACAGCTTATAAGTGACAGAGCTAGATTATTTTTATATAATGGCATTATTAAGATATAATTCACATATCATACAATTCACACATTTAAAATGTACAATTCAATAGTCTACAGTATATTCAAAGAGCAGAGCTGGACTTTTTTAATCCAGCTAGAATTTTATTGAAGTGAAATTCACATAACATAAAATGAACCATTTTCAAATGTGCAGTTCAGTGGCATTTAGTACATTCAAAATGTTGTGTAAACACCACCTCTATCTGGTTCCAAAACATTTTAATCACTTCACAATTCAAAATTCTAAAGGTAGAAGAGGAAAATAGGCTAATATATACAGCAAATACTTTTATTCATTTTTTTCCTCTGTTTTTTAACGTAAATGCTGTCATGTTACAGCCACTGTTCTGCGCTTTGCTTTTTCACCAAATATTGCATCTTAGAGATTGTTGCATGTCAGTACATAAAATGCTTCCTCATTCTTCTTTATGGTTCACAGTTTTCTATTGTATGAAGAGTTATTTAACCAATCTCCAACTGATGGACATTTAGATTCTTTCCAATCATTCCCTATTTCAAGCAATGCTGTAATGAACGATCTGGACATATGTCATTTTTCATGTGTGCATGTATACACTCAGGATAAATTCCTAGATATAGAATTTGTGGGTCAAATTTGTCAGAGGAGTGACATGCTTAGAGCCGTGCTTCGAAAGATTCCTCTGGAAGTGGTGTGGGGAAGGTGCTGGAGTGGGTAAGTCAGGAGACAAGGAGCCCATTCTTTCACCTGTTGACTGTGCATCTATGTAATGGGCACTTTGCTGGTGAACAAGACAGATGCAGTGTCTGTTATCAAGGAACTGACAGTTGAATGAGAAGTTGGAAGGCAAGATGCTAGCAGCCTGCACTAGGGCAATGAAAGTGAGGAGGCATTGGTGGATGCATTAAAGAAAGCCAGAACAGGACACTGGGCCAGGAGCCTAACAGACATAGTCAGAGCTATGCTTTGGAAAACCCAACCTGGCAGTAGGTGAGAGAGAGGTAGAAAAGCCAGGAGGGAAGGCAAGGAGACTCATGCTGCAGAGTCCAGGGGAGGGGAAGTGGCAGAGCATGGTGACTACATTTGTGAGCTCTGGAATCACAGCTGAGCTTGAATCACAGCTCTACCATTTACTAGGTCCAAGCCCTTGGGCAAGGGACTTCACTCCGCTAGATAAAATGGAGCCAATAATAGTACATCTCTCATAGGGTTGTTGGTGGGAGGATTCAATGAGACAGTGTCACTCCAGCCACATTCTTCTAGCTGATTCCTGGCTTAACCAGGGCTCTAGATCTCCAAGTCATTTGTTAAAGGCTAGCTGAGGTGTTGCCAGGCCTGTGGCATGGACTGAAGGGTGCAGTCCCATGGAGCTCACAGGCCCTTGGGATCCTGAGCCAGCCTATGAGGTTAGAAAAACCCTGGGACCAGACTCAGTTTTCCAGTGGTGACCTGTGGTGACATGTCCCACAGTCCCCATGCTCAGAGGAGCTCATTGTAACTCTAATTGGCTCAGGCAGGAGCCGAGCTCCCCCTCTTAAATCAGGCCCCTGAGGTAAGCAGCTTTGCCACCAACATCCTATCTAGTGCCACCCCCTCTTCTCAAGGCAACCTCAGTGCCAATTCTGAGTTAACTGCCCAAGAGGCTTGGCTGGGCCTCCTACTTACAGAGCAGCCAATCGTCTGCCTGCTCCTCCTTGGGTTTTTAGATCAAGAAGCACTTACTGGATAAAAATCCCCAGAGCTCGTGGTACTTTCAAAAAGGCAGGTCCTGTGTTCTCCTTTCTGCTGAGGGAATGTATGGCTGGTGGGTGCTGGGGGCAGGGGTAGGGGACATTTTAGCCCTAAGTGTCACTAAGGTCTTTCTTCCTATCTGAGCTGCTTTGGAAAATCTCAGAGAATTTAAATGAGTCACCTAGAAGCACACAGAAAAGTGGGGTGTGGATGAGGATCTCTTAACCCTCCAACTGGCCTGGATTCTAAAAGACCTCCAACTACTTCCCCACCCACCAGTCTAAAGATCTATTTCCACTCTGAGCCTTCTCTCCAGATGTGTTTTCCTTTGTGCCTCAAGGAGGACCATTTAGTGAGCAGGGCCTCCACTTTGGGCCAAGCAGCTCTCACTCCCTGCCTGACCCTGTGTGTGCCCCCCTTGGCCCAAAGCCTACTGGCTACCTGCCTGCCACACCCTAGCCTTGGGTTCTGGGCCGTCTTCACACTCCTCCACAGACTCCCCACCAGCATTCTTAATGATTCTCAGCTGATCCCAGCTGCATCCTCTCCCCAGGACCCTGGTACAAAGAGAAGGCCCTTTTCCAGTGGACCGTTCTAAGGGTTAAACCCTGGCCGGCTGAGCACTAGGCTCCAAGAAGCAGCCAGAATAGGAAATCCAAAGAAAATGAGACCAGAAGAAGGAATACTCCCTAACTCTTTCTATGAAGCCAGCATTACCCTTGTACCAAAACCAGACAAAGATACCACAAGAAAAGAAACTACATACAAATATCCCTTATGAATATAAATGTCAAAATTCTCACCAAAATACTAGCAAACAGAATCCAACAGCATATTAAAACAATTATACATCATGATCAAGTGACATTTATTCCAAGAAGGCAAGGTTGGTTCAACATTAGAAAATCAGTCAATGTAATACACCAGATTAATAGAACAAAGGAAAAGAACAACATGATCATCTCAATAGACAAAGAAAAGACATTTGATAAAATCCAGCACCCTTTCTTGATAAAAACTCTTAACCAGATAGGAATAAAAAAGGAATTTCCTCAACGTGATTAAGGGCATTTGTGAAAAACTATCAGCCAATATTATATTCAATGGCTAATGATTGAGAACTTTCCCCTTGAAAATGGGAACAAGACAAGAATGCCCATTCTCACCACTCCTATTAGCTTCTAGAATTAGCAGGATATAAGGTACATGCACAAAAATCAGTTGGGTTTCTATACACTAGCAATGAGAAATCTGAAAACGATATTAAGAAAATAACTCCATTTATAACAACATCTAAGAGAATAAAATATCTAGGAATAAATTTACCCAGGTGTCTTAGGCTGGGTTCTCTGTTGCTGTTTTTATTAAAAGCCGTTGAGTTGGTTCCAACTCACAGTGACTCTATGTACAACAGAACTAAACACTGCCCAGTCCTGCACCATCCTCAGAATTGTTGCTATGCTTGAGCTTATTGTTGCAGTCACTGTGTCAATCCATCACATTGAGGGTCTTCCTCTTTTTCACTGACCCTCTACTTTACCAAGGATGAAGTCCTTCTCCAGGGTCTGGTCCCTCCTGATAATATGTCCAAAGTACATGAGACAAAGTCTCGCCATCCTTGCTTCTAAGGAGCATTCTGGCTGTATTTCTTCCAAGACATATTTGTTCATTCTTTTGGCAGTCCATGGTATATTCAATACTCTTCACCAGCATATTTGCTCAGTGAAATGTGTCATTTGATTTCTTGACTGCTGCATCCATGGGTGTTGATTGTGGATCCAAGTAAAATGAAATCTTTGACAACTTCAGTCTTTTCTCTGTTTATCATGATGTTGCTTATTGGTCCAGTTGTGAGGATTTTTGTTTTCTTTATGTTGAGGTGTAATCCATACTCAAGGCTGCAGTCTTTGATCCTCATCAGTAAGTGCTTCAAGTCCTCTTCACTTTCAGCAAGAAAGGATGGGTTCTCTAGAGAAACAAAACCGGTAAAGCATATAAATATATATAGAGAGAAATTATATCAAGGAAATGACTTACGTGGTTGTAGAGGCTGGAACTTCCCAACTCCATGGGTCAGGCTGGAGGCTTCTCCAGATTCACATACCCACAGGGGCTGGCAAACTCAAGATTGTCAGGTCAAACAGCAGGGCTCTGGCTCACAGGCTGCAAAGACCGATGCATCCCAAGATCAGCAGGCAACGTGGCAGGTATGCTGCTAGCTCAAGTCCCAAGAACCGGAGGTCAGATGAACAAGAGCCAGCTGCAGGATCCAGAGTGAGCAAAAGCCCATGAGCTTTGCCAGAAAGTCCACCTATATTCGATGCAGCCCACACCCCCAAGGAAACTTTCTTTCAACTGATTGGCTACTCACAGCAGATCCGATCATGGAAGTTATCACATTATATCAAATCTCATCATGGAAGTGATCACAACATCATATGACTGCCAAACTACATCATAACTGCCAAACCACTGAGAATCACAGCTCAGCTACGTTGACACACAACTTTAACGATCACACCAGGGATGTGAAAGACTTATACAATGAAAATTATAAAACACTGCTGAAAGAGACTAAAGAAGACCTAAATAGATGGGAAAAATGTCCTGCTCATGGACTGGAATAGTTAATATAGTCAAGATGTCAATACTACCCAAAGTGATCTACAGATACAATGCAATCTGGATCAAAATTCCAACAGCATTCTTTACAGAAATGGAAAAATTAATCCTCAGTTTTATGTGGAAAGACCAGAGACCCTGAATAGCCAAGCAATTCTAAAAAAGAACAAAGAAGGAGGCCTCACACTTCCTGACTTCAAAACAAATTATACAGCTACAGTAATCAAAACAGCCTGGTACTTATTTAATAATAGATACATAGACCAATGGAATAGAATTGAAAACCCAGAAATAAATCCAAACAATTTAGTGTCAATTGATATTCAACAAGGGAGTTAAATCCGTTCAATAGGTGTGATGGTTAAGGTGGTGTGTCAACTTGGCTAGGCCGTGATTCTCAGTGGTTTGGCAGTTATGATGTAGTTTGGCAGTCATATAATGATGCAGTCACCTCCATGATGAGATCTGATATAATGTGATCACCTCCATGATGGGAACTGCTGTGAGTAGCCAATCAGTTGAAAGAGAATTTCCTTGGGAGTGTGGCCTGCATCAAATATAGGTGGACATTCTGGCAAAGCTCATGGGCTTTTGCTCCATCTGGATCCTTCAACTGGCTCCTGTTCATCTGACCTCCGGTTCTTGGGACTTGAGCTAGCAGCTTACCTGCCGTCTTGCCTGCTGATCTTGGGATGCATCGGTCTTTGCAGCCTGTCAGACAGAGCCCTACTGTCTAACTTGTCGATCTTGGTTTGCCAGCCCCTGTAGCTATGTGACTCAGGAGAAGCCTCCAGCCTGACCCACGGACTTGGGACATTCCAGCCTCTACAACTGTGTGAGCCATTTGATATAAATGATATAAATCTCTCTATATAATTATATGCTTTACTGGTTTTGCTTCTCTAGAGAACCCAGACTAAGACAATGGAGAAGGAATAGTCTCTTCAACAAATGGTGCTGGCAAAAGTGGATTTCCACACACAGAAAAATGAAACAAGATCCATACCTCACAGTATACACAAAAACTAATTCAAAATGAATCAAGGACCTAAATGTTAAATCTAAAACCATCAAATTTTTGGAAGAAAACATTGAAGCAAAGCTTTGGGACTTAATTTTCTTCGATGATAGATTATCAAACACAAAAACGAATGCACGAGCAACAAAAAACACGATAACAGGGACCTCATAAAAGTTAAATACTTATGTTCATCAAAAGACTTTATCAAAAGAGTAAAGAGACAACCTACAGACTGGGAAAAAAATCTCTGGGAATGATATAACTAATAAGGGTCTAATATCTAAAATATACAGAAAACTTCTAAAACCTAACAACAAGATGACAAAGAAACCAATCAAAAACAGGGCAAAGGGCCTGAACAGACACTTCACCAAAGACAATATTCAAATGGCCGACAGACACGTGAAAAGATGCTCAACGTCATCAGCCATCAGAGAAATGCTAATCAAAACCACAATGAGATACCATTTCTCTCCCCCTGGGACAGCTAAGATTAAGAAAAAAAATGCAGAAAATAACAAGTGTTGGAGGGGATGTGGAGAAATTGGAACCCTCATCCATTGCTGGTGAGAATGCACATGGATACATCCGTTGTGGAAAACTAGAGGTACAGCTGCCATATGATCCAACAATTCCACTCCTAGGTATATATGCTAGGGATCTAATACAAATGACACAAACTGACATATGCACACCTATTTCATCACAGCACTATTTACAATAGCAAAAAGACAGAAACAACCTAAGTGCCCATCAATGGATGAATGGACAAATAAAATGTGATATTATACATAGAATAGAATACTAAGAAATAAAGAAAAATGAGTTCCCAAAACATCTTGGAACATGGATGAACCTGGAGGACATTATGTTGAGTGAAATAAGTCAATCACAAAAAAACCCCGCAAATATTGTATGTTATCACTTTTATGAAATGACATAAACAGGCAAATATACAGAAACTAATGTTCATTGGTGGTTACCAGGGATGGGGGTGGGAGAGAGGGATTCACTCTCTAGATAGTAGGCACTTATTATTATTATTTTTCTACTGTGCTTTAGGTGAAAGTTTACAGAACAAATTAGTTTCTTATTCAACAAATTATACAGAAATTGTTCTGTGACATTGGTTGCAATCCCCGCAATGTGTCAACATTCTCGCCTTCTCCACCCCCTGGTTCCCCGTTTCCATTCATTCTGTTTTCCCGTTCCTTCCTGCTTCTCATCTTCGCTTTTGGGCAGGTGTTGCCTATTTGGTCTCATGTATATGACTGAGCTAAGAAGCACATTTCTTACGTGTGTTAGTGTTTGTTCTATAGCTCTGTGTAATCTTTGTGACTTCATTTCTGAGTTAAAAGGATGTCTAGGGGTCATAGTCTTGGGGTTCCTCCAGTCTCTATCAGATAGTACTTGTTATTTGCAGTGATGAGAGAGGTAACACTGAATGAGGGTGAAATGTGCAGAGCTTGACGAAGGTAAATGATGTTACTAAAATGTACACAAGAAAAAAAGGACCTGTTGGTAATTGCTATGGCATACATAATTTTGAAACAACGGCAACAACAACCAAAAAATATATATCCATGTATATATATATATATATATATATGTATACAGACGTATATGTGTACAGGTATTTCTATGTGAGTATATATGGGTATATATAGGTGTCTATATATGTATATTGTGTATATTGTATATATGTATATTGTGAGGATGGTGCAGGACTGGGCAGTGTTCCGTTTTGTTGTACATAGGGTGGCTATCAGTCAGAACTGACTCGACAGCACCTAATAACAACACGTATGTATATGCATTTATGTGACCGTATGTACATATATTCATATATACATAATAAAGTACATAGGGGGCACAGTTACAGATACTTCTTAGACATAATCAAACACCTTGCAGGATTGGTTTCCTGGCTTTGAAGGATTAGGACCATGTCTCATGGGACTTCTCAGTCAAGTGGCATAATACAGTTCATAAAGTTTATGTTCTACATCCTAGTTGGTGAGTAGCGTCTGGGGTCTTAAAAGCTTGTGAGCAGACATCTAAGATACAAATATTGGTCTTTACTTGTCAAGAGAAAAAGAGAAATAAGGAAACCAAAGACTCAAAGAAGAAACTATTCTACAGGACAAACAGTCTACATGAACCACGGCCTCATCTACCCTGAGACCAGAAGAACTGCATGATGCTCAGCTACCACTACTGATCATTCTGATCAGGGCCACAATAGATGGATCCTGATAGAATGGGAGAAAAGTGTGGAACAGAACCTCAAATTCCTAATAAAAAAACAAGTACAGACTTACTGGACCAGTTGAGACTGGACTAGTCCCCGAGACTATTGACCTGAGATACTCTTCAAACCTTAAACCAAATCTAACCCCTGAGGTCACCTTGTAGCTAAATAGCAGATTGGCTCACTTAATAATTAATATCACCTGTAAGTACTGTGCTCCTTTAAAAAATCATCTATATGAGACCAAATGGTCATCAACTACTTTAAAACAAAGATGAGAATGTAAGGGGATAGGGAGACTAGATTCAATGGAAATGGAACAACCAGAATGGAAATATTGAGAATGCTCACATATTGTGAAGAACGTAACCAATGACACTGAACAATTTGTGTAGAAATTGTTGAATGGGACCTAAATTGCTGTGTAAACCTGCACTGAAAACACAATAAAATATTATTTTAAAAAAGACGAAAGAAAATGAAACCAAATCTGACAGAGTAGTCAGACTGCTCTGAGGATAGTTTGGCTCACCCCTGATCCACTTCCCTGGGGCAACACTCTGGAGAAGTGCCCTAGGAAGGGTCTCCAGCTAGCAAACCTCCTCCTGTGCTTGCCCACTGTGTTGCCTTTAGCAAGCCTGCTCTATGTCTAATCCTGATATTTCTTGCTTCGGTGTTCAGCCCTCTTCCTTTTATTCTAGATAATGCAGGATTAGGAGTACAGGTTGTGAAGCCAATCTGCCTGGGTTCAAACCACCTTTGTCACCTGATAGCTGTATAACTCTGGACAAGATACTTAGTTCTATGCTTCCATTTCCCTATCTGTGAAATGGGGATAATAACAGTACTATCTCATAGTGTTGCTAAAAGGATCATATAAGTTAACCCACATGAACTGACACAGAACACTTGATACTAGCTGTTGATATCAGCTATAATTGTGGATAGTGACTGGAAGCTTTGTGAGGGCAGGGACTATGTCTTTCTCACCCTTGTACTCCCAACACCCAACACTGTTCCAGGCACATAGTAGATGCTCAGTACATGTTTATTAAATACTGACTGAAGTATGTTGTTGTTGTTCTTTGGAGCCCTGGTGGTGCAGTGGTTAAGAACTCAGGCTGCTAACCAAAAGAGGTCAGCAGTTCGAATCCACCAGCCACTCCTTGGAAACCCTATGAGGCAGTTCTACTCTGTCCTATAGGTTCGCTATGAATTGGAATCAACAGCAATGGGTTTGTTTTTGTTGTTGTTAGGTACCGTCAAGTCGATTCCGACTCATTGTGACCCCATGTGACAGAGTAGAACTGTACCATAGGGTTTTCTAGGCTGTAATCATTACAGAAGCAGATCTCCAGGTCTTTCTCTTGTGCGTGAAGTATAGACAGACAAAACTGTCGATTCTGTGTGTCCCATCTCAGCCAGGAACCTGGGTGTTCTCATCCAGACTCTAAAAACTGACTGAGGCACACAGGTGGGCACTAGGAGCAGCCTCCATTCTTTTTCTTGGGGCTTGAGCCCACCTTCACCTACCCCAGGCCTGTCAGCCCCCCGACCAGTGCTCACTGGGCAATCCAGTAGGTCCCATAGGAACTCTGCTTAAGAAGCCCATCAACAATTATTTGACAGGTCCGGTGGCTCACACAGGCCACATCCTAGATAGTAGCCAGACTGGGCTGGTGGAAGCCAAGGACACAGGATACAGGATATGGATACAGGGGAGAAAGCATGGGCTCAAGTCAGACTGACCTGGACTTGAATCCCAGCAGCCACTTACTAACTGGCCATATAACACCAAGAAAGTCATACATCCTTCGAAGCCTCAGTTCCCTCACTTATAAAATAGGGGTACTATTCTCTCCTCTCAGAGTTTGGCAAGGATTTGATGGGAAAGCTATGTAAAGCATGTAGCATAGTGCCTGGCACAGAACTGGTGCCAAGTAGCCACTGGTAGTTCCTGCCCCGACTTGGGGCTTCCAAAACTGGGGGAGCACTGGCTGGAATGGGGGAAGACATGTGTGGGGTCTATCCAATCTACCCTTTCTGTCCATGGGAGTTTCCAGATGGTGATTCTGAGCAAGGTCCCAGCAGAGGAGCCAGAGTTACAGCCCTCAGTAGCCCATTCCGTACACCCTGGCATGGCAGGGTTCTTGGCCTCCCGCCATGACCGGCTATGTAAATCAGCTTTTCGCTGGCTGGGAGCAAGACTGCCCTAAGTGACATTTCAAATTAGTTCTGCTATATTGGGCTTGAGCTCTGAAGAGCCTGGGCATTTTTCCTCACAAGCTCATCCCTTTCTCTGCACGGTGAGAGCTCTTAAAGCACACCCGGTGTGGGCAGAGGGCCAGGGCGAGGTGGGGGCAGGCCTTCTGAGGTGACCTGCTGAAGCACTCAGCAGGCCTGGGGCCACAGCCTCCCTTCCCAGGGAGGTCAGGAGCCCTGCTCCAGGGTGCTCCCCTCCAAACCAACCCCCCATGGCTGCCATGGCAACCCAGCCTCCTTGCACAGGGCTCACACACCAGCTGGCAGGAATGCTGAGCGGAAGGAGGGCTGCGTTGGCCGAGGAGGGGGGGGCTGGGCACTGGAGGGGATATGTGAGGAGTGGGCCAGCTGCAGGCCTGGCAGAGCTGAAAGGGAGATGTGCTAGCCACATGGCTTGGCCAGCTCAGGCTTGGGCTGGGATTGTGCCAGGAGATGAGACCATGGCAGGAGAAGAGAGCCAGGATCACAGGCACAGGCGGTGCCACTGTCTTCCTGGCAAGGCTGTATAGCATTCCTGCTGGGTTGAGGGCAAAGGGCACTGGATTCAAGTCTTTTCTTTCTGGGCAAGTTGCCTTACCCTACTTGGACTCCATTTCTTCAGGCATGAGGCCTGAGTGTATTGAAAGAACTCTGGCTGTGGAGCTAGGCAGATCAGAGGTACACTCTTGGCTCTTACACTTAGGTCACTTTACATCTCTGAGCCTCAGTTTCCTCCTCTATAAACAGGAATAATAATAGCACCCTCTTCTTAAGCTCACTAACTGCAGATAATAAGATAATGCATTTAAGCATGTAATATAGTGCTTGACACGTAGTAAGAGCTCAAGTGGTAGGTATTATTATTATTACTGCTATTATTTTATTCTAACTGATGGTTTCTGTGCCTATGTATCCTGTTGTCCTGGGACACCCTGGAGGGCAGGGATCAGGACTCATTCCTCTCTCCATCCCCAGCAGTTCTAGGCTGGGGCCTGGCCCAGAGCAGGTGCTAGTGTTGGGGGCAGGGGATGATGAATGCACACCAGGCATTCCTTGGGAATTCAAAACTCCCTTACTTCAAAATTCCCTTGCAGCTTGGACACTCTGTACTTTTAACCTGATAAGCTCCAAAAAAGGGCTACCCCTAGAGTGTGTAGGTTCTGGGGAAAAAATTGTGAGGTCTCTGTCTATATAAACAATTTCGGTCACCTAAAATCAGCGTGCCGGCACCATTCTGACAGCCTAATATCTCCATGATCCTGTGAAAAAAGTACTGCCCCAGCTAGCAGGAGTGATGAGCCCACCAGATCATCTTCCTGGAACTGGGCTCAGCTATGGGGCCCCAGGAAGGCACCATAGATGTGAGTCTTAGAGGTCTTCAGGGCATCTGATTGACCCTATGCATGGAGAAGATGGTCATAGTGCCAGAAGGGGAGAAACTGGGACTGAGACCCACATGGGTCCATGTTTGGGGTCAAAGCACCCCACCCACCCAGGAGGTACTTCTGGCCCTGGCTGTTACTAGGCACCAGAGGAGAAATTAGAAAATTTTGAGGAAGGCACTCCAAAGGACAGGGCCCACTGAGGCATGGGGCTAGGAAAGTGGCCCTGCTTGCATAGGGCCAAAGAGTGTACTGCCCTAACGTGACACCTACTGAGCCAAACTAATATGAACTCTGGCCAAAGGAGCCTTAGCCTTCCATGCTGTGTATTGCTCATGCCTGGAATTCCAATTTTCTCTGCATCCTGCACCCCATCTTATCCCAGCACACTAGACTGGGACTGCAGGGCTGAACAAGAGACCCCATGGCTGGCTAAGCGGAAGGATAGTGGTGGGGAGGGGCAGGCAGTGAGACTAACACACCAGGTAGTGAAGGAGGGGGTTGCTGCCACACCAGCTCTGATTTCCTTCAGGTCTAATGGCCCAGTCATCCACAGACAGGCACTGAGGCAAACTGCCCTGTGCCCTCTGAAGGACTGGAGGAGATTACCTTGAGGGCTGCTGCCTGTGGAAACCAAACCAGAGAGGGCCTGATGGCGAGGTTTCCCAGGCAGCAAAATTACAGTCAGCTGCCTAGGACCACCCAGCGTCCAGGAAAGATGAACAAAGCTATTTATCATGACAGCTGCCATGTAGACCTTGGGAACCCGGCAGGAGTGAGGGAGGAAGGACTATGTAAAGAGCATGAAGTTGGATAGCAGATAGTGGGAGCCAGGTTTCTAACTGTTGGAGCGGGAGTTTACAGATAAGTTGGGGGCTGGGGCTAGAATGATCCATGTGGATCCATTCAACTCAGAGTTGGAGATATTAGTATGAACTCATGCTTAGCTTATTATAGATTCAGATAATTACACATAGGAATATTTACATATATGTATATATACGTGGAGCCCTGGTGGTGCAGTGATTAAGAGCTCAACTGCTAACCAAAAGGTCAGAATCCTGGAACAGAAAAAGGACACTAGGGAAAAACTGAATAAATCCACCAGCAGCTCCTTGGAAACCCTATGGGACAGTTCTACTCTGTCCTGTAAGGTTGCTATGAGTCAGAATTGACTCAACGGCAACCGGGTTTTTTTTTTTTTTTTTTTTGGTATGTATACATGACTTAGTATACACACATATATCTCCTTGTTTTGCCAGCTAAGGGAGTCTAGAAGCAATGACACCCATTAGTAACAACCACATCTAGTGCCCAGATCTTGGTTTCTCATACTATTCTCCAATAAAAGAAACCAGGGCTCCTCGAAGAAGTGGTTGCTTACAGGGATGGAGCAGGAAGTATACAAGATGAGCTTGGAGCATCTAGTAATGTCAGAAAGTAAGGAAGTGCTAAAAAAAACCCACAGTGATAAGGGTATGTCAAAGGGACACAGGAACCAACTGAAAGAGCTCTCAATGGCCAAAGCTAGAACAATTTGAGCAATAAAATAAACAAGGTAGTATTGGATTGAAGTATTGAAGGATTCTATGGGGGAAAGTATTAAATGACGCAGAAAACATCAAAAGATGGAAGGAATACGCAGTCACTGCACAAAAAAAGATTGGTCAACATTCAACCGTTTCAGGAGGTAGCATATGATCAGGAACTGATGGTACTGCATTGAAGGCATTGGCGAAAAACAAGGCTCCAGGAATGGATGGAATACTAATTGAGATGTTTCAACAAACAGATGCAGCGCTGGAAGTGCTCACTCATGTAGGCCAAGAAATTTGAACAGCTATCTGGCCAACCGACAGGAAGAGATCCATATTTATGCTTATTCCAAAGAAAGGTGATCCAACCGAATGAGGAAATTATCCTACATTATCATTAGTATCACACACAAGTAAAATCTTGCTGAAGATCATTCAAAAGCGGATGCAGCAGTATATTGACAGGGAACTGCCAGAAGTTCAAGCAGGATACAGACAATGACGTGGAATCAAGGATATCATTGCTGTTGTCAGATGGATCCTGGCTGAAAGCAGAGAATACCAGAAAGATGTTTACCTGTGTTTTATTGACTGTGTAAAGGCATTCAACTGTGTGGATCATAACAAATTATGGATAACATTGTGAAGAATGGGAATTCCAGAACA
>NW_004444006.1:4796418-4872801 GCF_000243295.1 Trichechus manatus latirostris | reverse complement strand
GCATTCAACTGTGTGGATCATAACAAATTATGGATAACATTGTGAAGAATGGGAATTCCAGAACACTTAATTGTGCTCATGGGGGACTGTACATAGATCAAGAGGCAGTCGTTGGAACAGAGCAAGGGGATACTGCATGGTTTAAAGTCAGGAAAGGTGTGCATCAGGGTTGTACCCTTTCACCATACGTGTTCAATCTGTATGCTGAGCAAATAATCTGAGAAGCTGGACTGTGTGAAGAAGAACAGGGCATCAGTATTGGAGGAAGATTCATTAACAACCTGCATTATGTAGATGACACAACCTGCTTGCTGAAGGTGAAGAGGACTTGAAGCACTTACTGAAGATCAAAGACTACAGCTTTCAGTATGGATTACACCTCAACATAGAGAAAACAAAAATCCTCACAACTGGACCAGTAAGCAACATCATGATAAACAGCGAAAAGATTGAAGTTGTCAAGGATTTCATTTTACTTGGATCCACAATCAACACCTATGGAAGCAGCAGTCAAGAAATCAAAAGACACATTGCATTGGGCAAATCTGCTGCAAAAGACCTCTTGAAAGTGTTGAAAAGCAAAGATATCACCTTGATGACTAAGGTGCGCCTGACCTAAGCCATGGTGTTTTCAATCACCTCATATGCACGCAAAAATTGGAAGATGAATAAGGAAAACTGAAGAATTGACGCCTTTGAATTGTGGTGTTGGCGAAGAATATTGAATATACCATAGACTACCAAAAGAATGAACAAATCTGTCTTGGAAGAAGTACAACCAGAATGCTCTTTAGAAGCAAGGATGGTGAGACAATGTCTCACAGATTTTAGACATGTTATCAGGAGGGCTCAATCCCTGGAGAAGGTCATCATTCTTGGTACAGTAGAGGGTCAGTGAAAAAGGACGACCCTCAACAAGATGGATTGATACAGTGGCTGCAACAGTGGGCTCAGGCGTAACAACAATTATGAGGATGGTGCAGGACCGGGCAGTGTTTCATTCTGTTGTATATAGAGTCACTATGAGTCGGAACTGACTCGACGACACCTAACAACAAGTATTGGATTATAACCCAAAGTATAAAATGAATATTGATGAGTCCATACTGGTATAAATAAATGATTGAATAAATAAATAAGTGGAGGAAAAGAGGCAAATTTCCCACACAGAGGAATTCCAAATAATTTATGTAGGTACTCTGCCTACATGGAGGTGGAGCATAACTCCCTACTTCTTAAGTGTGGCCTTTGCATAGTGACTTTCTTCCAAAGAGTCTAATATGGAAAGTGGAGTAGAATAAAAGCGTAACTTTACAGTGGGGAAACCTGACAAACACTATCTCAGCAAAGGGATCAAGGTTAACATCAAGAGTGATAAGATAGCATATATTCTTGATATGATGTGATGAGACTAGCACTTTACCTCTGGGGTCTTCCTGCCAAAAACCTATAACCCCAGCCTAACTATGAGATAAACATCAGACAAACTCTAACTGAGAGGCATTCTACAAAATACTTGACCAGTACTCCTCAAAACTGTCATGGTCATCAAAAACAAGGAAAGGCTGAGAAACTGTCATAGCCAAGAGGAGCCTAAGGACACATAATACCTAAAAGCAATGTGGTATCCTGTAACAGAAAAAAAAAAAAAAAACACTAGGAAAAACAAAGGAAATCTGAATAAAGCATGGACTTTAGTTAATATAATGTAACAATATTGGTTTATTAATTGTAACAAATGTACTATACTAATGTAAGATGTTAATAACGGGGAAATGAGTGTGAGATATATGGGAACTCTGTGCTATCTTTGCAATAATTCTGCAAATCTAAAATTGTTCTAAAATTAAAGAAAGTTTATTAAAAAGAAAAAAGGGCACGAATCCTTGAGTTTGAACCCCTTTCTGCCCTTCCTACCTGTATGACTTTAAGGAAGTTAATTACCCTTTTTATGGCAGAGGGACTTGCCCAAGGTCACACAGCTAGGAAATGGAGAAATCAAGATGTGAAATTTCCTCTAAGGCATTCTGCCTATTGGTGAAGCTTGGGTTATGATTGGAATGTGGGTGGGGAAAGTTAGCCCATGTCTGGTGGCCCCAGGGCCTCCAAGAGGCAGCCACTTTCTCTGAGAAACTGTAAAAGGTAGTGCAGTATTGTGGTTAGGTGTATGGGATTTAGAGTCAGACTGCCTAGGTTAAGGTCTCAACTCTACTACTTCCCAGCTGTGTGACCTTGGAAAGTTGTTTCACTTCTCTGAACCTTAGTTTCCTCAACTATAAAATGGACATTGATAATAGTTGCTAGTTTTTAGCATTGTTGTTTTGAAGGTTAAATTAGTTAATCGGTGTTAAGTGTTTAGAATAGTATCTGGAACATAGTAAGTGCTCAGTAAATCCTAGATATCATTATCCACAGAATGGAGGACTTGTGTTCAATCATTCCTAAAGGTCCTTTCAAGTCTTCTATTGTGGTGGACAGGTAGAAGCGGTACCAAGAATTGTTTCTTTGAAAGTACCGAAGAGTTTTCCCATAAAATAATAAACACTGTCAGCATATCAATCAATGAACAAGCCCTGTGAATCCTGAAGCTTAAAGGAAGCTTCAAGATCATCAACATCATTTTCCATGGGGACACTGAGGTCCTGAAAGGGAAAGGAATTGACCCAAGATGACAGTGAGCTGGGCCAGAATGCAGAGCTCCTGTTTCCTTGTCCTAGACTACTGCCACTACACCAGGCTGCTGCTGCTGAGTCTTTCCTCAATACCTCTACAATCCCCAGTCTTGTGCTAGGCACAGTGGAGGAACAGAAAAAATAAATAAACCATGCCTCTGCTTTCATTTTTTAAAAAGCTTCAGAGACAGGATTCTCATGCGCCCACCTGGAGAAAAAGAAGATAAAAATCTCTCTCTATATATAAATGGTGGCTTATGCACTACAGCTTGGTCGCGCTCAGGCTATCAGCAGGAGTGAGATCAGGAAGGGCTGCATGGCTTTCTAGGGAGTCAGTGCTTGAAGGCTGGCAAGCTTGATGCAGGCAGAGAACATTGGGCAAAACACTTAGAGTGGGAAACAGCAGTGGTGGAGCCTAGTGGTGGTGTGTTGGTAAACTGGCTCTTCCAGGGGTGGGGGTGGGGGAGAAAGTCCTTATTAATAGTGTTTGCCAATTTTTATGGTATAAATACTTCCACCACGGCTATTTTTAAGCTACAAATAGTTTAATAACTCGCTTGCAAAATTCCTGAATATTTAACAACTGGCTCTCAACTCCAGCACACTACAGAGAACAGGTTGTTTCCAGGGCAACTACCTTACCCTGTATTGGATCTTGTGGGGAGCAGGGTGTTGGGAGGGAGGACTAGCTGGTTAGGGTGGGGCCAGCTCAGGGAGCAGCTGGGTGCCAGCCAGCCAGAGGGTCACATGCAGATTCAACAATTAGCTATTGAGCTGTGTTCTTTCTTTGCAGTACTCTGTGCCAGAAATTTAACATGCATTAGCTCATTTAATCCTTACAACAGCCTTAATAAGTGTCATTCATTCATTCCTCCAACCATCCAACCATCCATCTGTCTATCTGCCAAGTACTTATTAAGCACCTACTCTGGGTCAAACGCTGTTCTAGGCACAGTGGTGACCAAAACAGAGTCACTTCCTTCGTGGTGCTTACATTTGAGTGGGAGAAAGCAGACAATAAACGCATAAATGGAGCGTGTTTTGCTGTGTATATTTTTACCAAACATAAAATTAAATGAATAACAGAGAAGATATAACAATTATAAACATATATGCACCTAATATCAGAGTCCCAAACTATATGAAGCAAACACTGACAGAATTAAGGGGAGAAATAGTTCTACAATAATAGTTGGACACTTAAATATACCACTTTCAATAATGGATAGAACATTTAAACAGATCAATAGGTAAATAGAGGATTTGAACAATACTATAAACCAACTAGACATAATAGACATATATAGAACACTCTACCCAACATCAGCACAATACATATTCTTCTCCAGTGCACATGGATCATTCTCTAGGATAGTCCATATGCTAGATTGCAAAACAAGTCTCAATACATTTAAAAAGCTTGAAATCATACAAAGCATCTGTCTTAGCTACCTAGTACTGCTGTAACGCCACCAACAACAATATCACAAGTGGGTGGCTTTAAAGAACAGAAATTTATTTTGTAACAGTTCAGGAGGCTAGAAGTACAAATTTAGAGCTTAGCTCTAGGAGGAGGTTCTTTGTCTATTTCAGCTTCTAGTAGCTGACAGAAATATTTGGTGTTCTTGGGTTTTATATGCATTTGCCGTGTGTGTCTATTTTTATATGGCATCTTCTTCTGTATATGACTCTGTGTCTATTCTGCTTTTTTTTATAATTCTGAAGTGATTAGGTTTAGGACCCACCCTACTCATTAACATAACAAAAGAAAAACCCTATTTCCAAACAGGATCAGCTACGAAAGTCAGGACTTTAATACATATTTTGGGGGGACACAATTCAATCCATAACAGAATCTTCTCTGACCACAATGGAATGAAGCTAGAAATCAATTCCAGAAAGAAAACTAGAAATTATACATATAAGTAGAAATTAAACAACACACTATTAAACAACCAATAGGTCAAAAAAGAAATAAAAAGAGAAATCAGAAAATACTTAGAGATGAATGAATGTGAAATCACAACATACCAAAACTGATGGGACACAGTAAAGGTAGTGCTTAGAGGAAAGTGTATAACTATAAATGCCTACCTTAAAAAGAAAGACCTCAAGTCAATAACCTAACTGTGCAATTTGAGGAACTACAAAAAGAAGAGCAAACTAAGCCAGAAGCTACTAGAAGGAAGGAAATAACAAAGATCAGAGCAGAGATATGTGAAATAGAGACTAGAAAACAATAAAGAGAATCAACAAAACCACAAGTTGGTTCTTTCAAAGGATAAAAAATTAAAAAATTAACAAGTCTTTAGCTAGACTGACAAAGAAGAAAAGAGAGAAGATGCAAATAACTAAAATCATAAATGAAAGAGGGGATATTACTACTGATCCTACAGAAATAAAAAGGATTAAAAGAGAATACTATGAACAATTTTATGTCAGCAAATTAGATAACTTAGATAAACCTAGAAACATATAGAAAATCTCATCAGACCTATATCAAGTGAATAGATTGAGTCAATTAAAAAAAAAAAAATCCCAACAAAGTAGTCTGGGACCAGATGGTTTCACTGCTGAAGTCAACCAAACATTTAAAGAAGAATTAACAGCAATCCTTCTTAGACTCTTCCAAAAAATGGAAGAAGAGGGAACACTTCCTAACTCATTCTCTGAGGTCGGCAGTACCCTGATACGAAAACCAGACAGACATCACAAGAAAATAAAACTACAGACACTATTCCTTTTGAATATAGATGCAAAAATCCTCAAAAAAACAAAACACTAGCAAACTCAATCCAACAGCTTATTAAAAGGATTATACACTGTGACCAAGTGGGGTTTATTCCAGGAATTTAAGGGTGCTTCAGCATAAGAATATCAATCAATGTAACACATCACATTAATGGAAAAGAACCAAGTGACCATCTTAATTAATCCAAAGAAAGCATTTGACAAAATCTAACACTCCTTCATGATATAAACACTCAACAAAGTAGGAACAGAAGGGAAAGTTCTCAACATGATGAAGGGCATTTATGAAAAACCCACAGCTAATATTATACTGAATGGAGAAAGACTGAAAACTTTCCATCTAAGGTCAAGAACTAGACATGGATGCCCACTTTTACCACTGCTTTTCAACACTGTACTAGAAAAGCTAGCCAGAGCAAATTAGGCAAGAAAAAGAAACAAAACATACCCAAAATTGGAAAGGAAGAAGTAAAACTATTTCTATTTCCAGATGACCTGATCCTATATACAGAAAACTCGAAGGAATCCCCAAGAAAGCTACTAGAGCTTTGTGTTCAACAAAGTCACACAAAAATATTATGTTTATATACACCAGCAATGAACCACCTGAAAAGGAAATTAAAAAAATAATTCCATTTACAACAACATCAAAAAGAATAAAATAGATAGGAATAAAATTAACCAGGGAAATGAGAAATTTATACACTGAAAATTATAAAACATTGCTGAAATTGAAGAAGACTTAAATAAATGGAAAGACATTATATGTTCATGGACTGGAATAATTACTATTGTTAATATCACTGAAAGCGATGTACAGATTCAACATAATATCTATCAAAATTCCAACAGCCTTCTTTGTGGAAATAGAAAAGCCAGTCCTCAAATATGTATGGAATTGCAAGGGACTTCAAATCGACAAAACTATGTGATAACAAATTTTGGAAATGGTTAGTGGTGACTGTTGGCCAGTGTGGTGAATGGGATTAATGTCACTGAATTGTACACTTAAGACTGGTTGAAAGAGCACACTTTGGTAATATATATTTTACCACAATTAAAAAAAAAAAGAAAAAAGACCAGTTGCAGTGTTTGGAAGGAAACAAAAAGAGTACTGAGATCGAGAATAAAGTTGTTGTTGTGTGCTGTTGAGTCGATTCTGACTCATAGGGACCCTATAGGACAGAGTAGAACTGTCTCATAGGGTTTTCAAGGCTGTAATCTTTATGAGAGCCACATCCTTTTCCCATGGAGTGGCTAGTGGGTTCAAACCGCCAACCTTTCCGTTAGCAGCCAAGCACTTAGCCACTGTGCCACCAGGGCTCCCAAGAATAAAGAGAGCACTACCATTTAGGATGGGGTGGTCAGGGAAGGTATATCTGAGAAGATTACACTCAAGAGCGTGAAGCAGCCAGCAATGTAAATGGCTGGGATCAGAGCATTGGGGGAAGGAAATAGCAAATGCAAAGCCCCTGAGGTAGAAATGAGATCAGTTTGTTCAAGCAACCTTAAGGATGCCAACTTGGTAGAGCTTGGTAAGAGAGAGTGTGGCCTGAGATTAACTCAGAAAAGTGGACAGGGCCAGATCTTGCAAGCCTTGTAGGCCATGGTGAGGGACTTTGAAGGACTTAAATCAGGTTTATCACATGATCTATCCTATGTTTAACCAGTTCATTCTAGTTGCAGTGTGAAGAACAGACTACAGGGAAAGAGGGAAGACGACAGGGAAGCCAGTTAGAAGACTGTGTGTCCAGAATGGTTGCAATAGAGACAGAGAGAGAGATAAAGGGACATACCCAAGATCATACAACTAAGAAATGGCAGAATCCGGTTTGAAATACAAACTTGCTAACTTAGGGTCTCCAAACCTAGGACATATTTCTAAGCAAAGGAGTGACATGATAGAAGGGAGACATATCCCTTTATATACATTTGTTCAGCTGAATGACTTGGTATTCAAATGTCATAGATTTCCACTGGAATGTGAGCTCCTTGTGGGCAAGGGTCTGAGTCATCCAGGATTTCCAGCCCACAGCCTTGACCCATGGTGGGATGGAAGTGTTCCTGAATTTAAAAATGACCAACTCTTTCAGCTAATGTGCTAGCTCCAGCTATGCTCAGTTTGGCTCAACCTGGAAAACCTCTTGGCTGAGTGCCCCTAAGCTGTGTCACAGCGAAAGGAAGACACTGCCTATCCAAGTCCCTCTCCTGAGTAGCACCAACCCCCTGAGGCTGTCACCTGGAGGGCAGCAGAGGCCAAAGACAGAAGATTCAAACCCAGCTCCTCCTTTTTTCTGTGGTGTGAGCTCAGACAAGATGCTTAACTTCAGTTCATCTTCTTTTCCCCATCTGTGAAATGGGACAATGAATAGTTTCTATCCGTTGAAGGTTGTTGTATCAAGTGAGATCTCACAGAGAACGTACTTGGTGCAGTGCCTGGCATGTAGTAGATTTTCAAGAAGCTTCCTCCCTTCCTCACAGATGGATGAGGAGTTAAGAATCTCATGCCTGAGGTATCACTGAGCTTGAGGTCCCTGGGGATTCCCAAGCCCACCCATTGGGAGGTAAGAAGCTGAGAGAGGTAAGGAAGCACCTTTCCCTTCCCCTCCCCACCTGCCTTCCACTTCCCCATTCCCCTCCTCTCTCCCAATTGGTCTCTGCCTTAAGCACCTGAGAGTTACCTAATTAGAGATAATTAGCTTCTCCTGCAATACAACGCCAGCGATAGAAAGGTTCTGTAGCTCAGGCCTCTGACAGTAATCATGTTAAACCAAACCAAAAACCCAAACCTGACTCAGTGACTTAGTAGGACAGAGGAGAACTGCCCCATATGGTTTCCAACGAGCAGCTGGTGGATTCAAACTGCCGACCTTTTGGTTAGCAGCCGATCTCTTAACCACAGCACCACCAGGGCTCCAAGTAATCATGTTAAGTAGATATTTATTTATCCTTTTATCAAGCAAACCAATTATCATGTAATATCTGAGAAGCTGATTTTTAGGTTTGGGAGCTGTCAAGTGTTAAAGGCCCCACTTGGGGCTCTTCGGTGTCTTGTCCCTTCAGCCCCTAAAGAAGCCAGGTCACAGGATGGCAGGGTTGAAAGAGTCATTGGGCACATCTGTACATATCAGAGCCTGAGGCCCAGAAAAGGGGTAGGGGTTTGCCCAAGGTCGCACAGCAGGATGCAAATGACTGCCTGAGAAGGTAGTGGAAATTAAGGAGCCCTTGAAAGTGTATCTACTCTGTGAAAAGGGGACTCATGGAAAGACGAGATTACCTTTAGCTTTCGAGAAGGTGGATAGTCAGGGAAAACTTCATGAGGGAGGCAGAATTTGCACTTTGACAAGAGGACATTGGGTGGGGAAGGACATTTCTGGTCGCAGGACTGGTTTGAGCAGAGACACAGAATTAGGAAAGTATACAGAGTGTGTAAGAAACCAAAGTATGCAGTTTGGTTGGTACCCTGGGAGTGTGAGGGCAGTAGAGTTGGCCAGAAGGTCTTAAAGAGAGTAGACTGGGGCCAGATGCTGAGGACTCTCAATGCCAGCAAGCAGAGCTCAGCACGGGACCATGGGATTGGAAGGCAGAAGGCCAGCAGCAAACAGCCCAGTTAGTTAACTGTGCTCTAGTCTGAGGAGGGAGGGTGGGGGTCTGGGTCACAGACAGAGAAGACAGGGTGGTGGGACCTCTGACAGAGAAGGAACAAGTCTGGGGAGGAAGGTTGATGCATCAGTGATTTATTCAAACAACACTTTTTAAATGCTTACTATGAGTCAAATACTGTGCTGGGTGAATCAGGCATGACCCCTACCCTTGAGATGCTCAAAGATATATTAGGGAGGCGAACACGCTAAAGAACGGATTGCAACCCAGTGGCATAAGAGCTGTAATGGAGGAGAGGTCTGCACAGATGAAGGAAGAAGTCAACTCAGCCTGCTGTCCTCAGAAATCGCTTCTCTCAGAAAGGTGTTGGCGGAAGCCCAGAGTACTGACCAGGGCTTGAGAAGTTACAATGATCTAGCATCTTCCCTTTTTGACTGACTTCCTCACTTTTTTGACTTACACATCATTTTTCCCATACAATATATATGTCGTGTAATCCTCCCAATAACTCTGTGGGGGTGGGGAGTATTAGCCCCGTTTTACAGATGACAGAAACTGAGATTCAGCAGTAAAGTGGGAAAAGCATAGCCTTTGGAACCTGTCAATTCTGAGTTCCAGTCCTAGCTGTACTACTTACTAGCCGAGTGACAATGAGCAAGAGACTTAACATCTTGGCATCTCAGTTTCCCCACCCATAAAATGGGGATAATACCTATTTTATTCATTCAGCAACTATTAGCTGAGCACACAGTAAGTGCCTCACAAACATTAGTTCACTTAATCACTGCCCTTAAATGACTTGCCCAAGGCCATACTACTAGTCAAAACTCAAACCCAAGCCCTTCAACTCTAAAATTCATTCTGTTTGTGAGGTCCTTGTTGTCTCTTCAGAGATGAGGGGAAGAGTGATGGTAAGACAGAACAGAAGGGGTCTCAGCTATACAAAGACAACGACCTATGCTTTCATACCTCCAAAGGAAGCTAGAAAAAGAAGGGCTGAACTTACTTGACAGTGAGAAGGATAGAGGATAGATGTTGGGATAATCTTGCTGACAAGGTTGTGAATCACCATCTGGAAGAGCTTGGGCTTTGGGGGCCTGGGAGATCTCTCAACAATCCCAATGTGCCTGAGATGGGGAGAGGCAGCCCTGTCAGGAGGAAGAAGGCACAATGAAATCATCAAGGTTGCAAACTGGAAAGAACCCAAATAGGTCATCTGGTCCAGCCGCCTGCCTCTGAGCAGAATTGTTCCAGAACCAGACAGATGAGAATCTCTCCTGCTTTTCAAGGTCTCCAGGGGAAGAGACTTCTCAACTGTTCTTGGTCATTCTAGAACAAGTTCTCATAACTTGCTACTAGAAAACTTTTCTTTTGGCTGATTCCAATTTCTCCTGCTGCCATCTCAGCCTTTAGTGGCAAAGTAGGAAGGCTGCGGGCCCACTCTGGGCCACTTGCCCCACTGACAGGGAGGAGTGATAGCTTCCTCTGTTTGCTGATAGGCAGCTGCCTACTCCCCAGGGAAGACAAGGCCATCATCTAAGACCTGCCGTAACAGGTCCCACCTAGCTATCCAGGCTCTCCTGCAGTATGTTCTCCCAGGTACCTTATGCCTTTAGATACACAGGCCATCACCAGCTCCTAAACAGGCTCTGCATGATCTCACCCCCATGCCTTTGCTTGTATTGTTCCCTCCTCCTAGCCTGCAAGATGTTTCTTCCTGGCTTTCAGCCTATTGCAGTCCAACCCATCCTTCAAGATTCAGTGAAACATCATTTGATCTGCAGTGAAAACTAATTTTTTCAGTTAGATAAAAGTGTTCCCTCCTCCATTTCTATTTTATGTTTATTTCATTTTGCCTGATGTCAGAAGTAGTATTGCCCTGTGGGCCAAAAACTGTTGAATATTGGTGATTTCATATGGTTCAACCCAAATTGTTTGTCTGTTTTTACTCCTATACTGTAGGGGCTGTATTGTGCTTATTTCTGCATACCCCTCCTCACCTGACGCCTGCACCTAAGTGTACCCTGCACCTAAGTGCCTCGAATGATGCTATCTTAGTTATCTAGTGCTGCTATGACAGAAATATAAGTGAATGGCTGTAACAAACAGAAATTTATTCTCTCACAGTCTAGGAGGCTAGAAGTCCGAATTCAGAGTACCAGCTCTAGGGGAAGGCTCTCTCTCTCTCTGTTGCAATGCCGTGGATGAAGGTGCTTGTCTCTTCAGCTTCTGCTTGGAGATCTCCATGTGTCTTGGTATCTATCTTACCCCATCTCTCCTCTGCTCGCTTGTTTAATCTCTTTTATATCTCAAAAGAGATTGACTCAAGATACACCCTACGCTAATCCTGCCTCATTAATATAACAAAGACAACCCATTCCCTAATAGCCATAGGCACAGAGGTTAAGATTTACAACACATATTTTTGGAGGACATAATTTAATCCATAACAGATGCCCTATACACCAAAGTAGATAAAGCATGTTTACTGAATTTGTTGAATAGTCATGATAGTAAAATAATATTTGGATGGGCCTTTACCAAAGTATACATTTGGTCTCAGTTAATCTGCATAACTTTTCTATGAAGAATGCCTTCTTATCTCCCAATTTGTAACATGGGGAAACTGAGGCTCGATAGTTACTTGCCTAGGGCCATGCAGCCATTGTGATCCAGAATCCCCTGCCTTACCAGATATGCTTAAACTTAGCCTGAACCTTGAGAGCATTCAAAGCCCTCCCTAGGATTTCTGTGACATCCAGACAGTTTGCTTCCTCTTACTTGGCTCTGCTTCTGCATTTCCTTATTGGCAAGTGCTGCCCAGAGGCCCAGACCCTCCACTATTTGCCCAAAGCCTTCTGTGACGGGAATGACTTGACTGGTGATTAGGGGTCATGGATGTCATGAGAAGGGGTTACTAGGCAGTGTGAAGGACCCTCCACCATCTAGCCAACTGTATCCACCACTTTCTCCCAGCCTCTCTGGAATAACAGACAAACCTTCAGTTGGGCCCTCTTCTGGGCCCTGGAGGCTCAGGATCTAGCTCAAAGCCAGATTACCAAAGCAACTTCTCAACAAAGGTTGAGAACACCTAAGGTGGTAACATTTTCTTTTGATCCCAGTGTTTCCCCAAAGTTGGTACTCATATTGCTAATACTGCTGGTATTGAGAGGATTTTAAGAACCTGCTATGGAATGAATTGTGTACCCCCAAATATGTGTCTGAGGGAGGAAGATCTGTGGAATCAAGTGGACCTGTCTTGTTCTCTCAGCCTGGCCTCTTGCTAGAAAGCTACTTCCCTACTGGGAGACACAAAGAATGTAATCTCCAAGAGAGTGGGACGTCACTCTGTTTCCTCATTACCTGG
Source organism: Trichechus manatus latirostris (assembly GCF_000243295.1). Lineage (NCBI taxonomy): Eukaryota > Metazoa > Chordata > Mammalia > Sirenia > Trichechidae > Trichechus > Trichechus manatus. The sequence goes on along the minus strand of NW_004444006.1, from coordinate 4,860,408 downwards.
TATAGTGCCTAGCACATAATTAACCTGTTGTCATCGAGTCAATTCCGACTTATAGCGACCCTATAGGACAGAGTAGAACTGCCCCATAGGGTTTCCAAGGAGCAGCTGGTGGGTTCAAACTACCAAACTTCTGGTTAGCAGCCACTCTCTTAACCACTGCACCACCAGGGCTCCAGCACATAATTAGTGCTCCATAAATATTAGTTAAGTGACTAACTCACCTTTGGAGTCCTCATTCCTAACGTAAAGTGAGATTAGTACTTCGCACCGTAAAAGGTTATTGTGAGCATTAAATGAAATACAGTATCTCAAAGCATTTATCATTGGGCCTAGCATACAGTAGGCCCTCAATCAGTGGGAGCTGTCATTATTGTTGTAGCTATTGTGAAGTGAAAATACGACCTGGGCCTTGGAGGAGGCAAGGCAGACAAAGAGACGTTATCGGCAAGGCCCTAGCACTCCAACTTGCAGCTGAGCCTGGGTCTAGCTAGACCTATCCATATACTCATTATCATTCACACTGAAGAGGAACAGAAACATTCATCTGCTTGTACCTCTTGCTGAACCCCGGGTTGCATTACGTCTCTAAGAGCTCCCTCCTCACAGCCTGGTCCAGGCGCCACAGCTAAGCTGCCCCAACATGTGGTTTCCCAGGCACCTGAAGGTCATCCTGGTGGCCCCCTCCCCTGCCAGATTCCCCAGTGGGGTCTGAGTTCTTGCACCACATGGCCTGCTGGGCAGGCCTGGCGTTGGCCCCCCCAGAGCAAAGGGGGGCTATGGATCTAAGGCTCTGTTGAAGGAGGCCCGGTAGGAAGGAGCCACGGGAGGGGGTGAGGAGGCCGCCACACCTGGGGAGGCCAACACCAGCAGGCCTGCCTCAGAGGTTGGAAAACGCACTGTGGCCCCAGGAGCACAAGAGGGGTCTGTTTCTGTGGCTAATGCAGCAGGTCTTTCTTGGGTGTGAGGTCTGGCTGGGTTGGGGCATGCAGAATCCAAGAGAGGCCAGCTCCCACATAGGAAGGGGCTGTTTGCAACTGTTTACAGGTACCTCTCATTATAGACCCAGGCAGAGACCTAGAATGTTAGAGCTGGTCCACTGGTTCCCAGGCCTGGTTGTATTTGAACCACCCCAGGGGCATGTTAAAAATCTACTTTCAGGCCCTAAATCACAGAGGGGTGGGGTACTTCTGGAGTAGTTCTGATTCGGCAAAATTTATAAACCACTGCTATATATAATTTAAGTAGCCCTGGTGGTGCAGTGGTTAAAGGGCTCAGCTGCTAACCAAAAGGTGAGCAGTTTGAACCCACCACTGGCTCCTCAGGGGAAAGACGTGGCAGTCTGCGTCTGTAAAGATTTACAGCTTTGGGAACTCTATGGAGCAGTTCTACTCTGTCCTAGAGGGTTGCTATGAGTCAGAATCAACTTGACGGCAGTGGGTTTTGGGCTATATATAATTTACCCTTTAAAAAAATTATGTAAGATAAAATTCACATAAATTGAGATAAAATTCACCCCTTTAAAGTTGACAAATCAGTTACTTTTTGTATATTCAAAGAGTTGTGCAACCATCACCACAATCAATTTTAGAAGATTTTTATCACCCCCAAGAGAAACCCCACACTCATGAGCAGTCACTCCCCATTCCCACCACCCCCCACTTCTCAACCCCTGGCAACTACTAATCTATTTTCTGTCTCTATGGATTTGCCTTTCCTAAACATTTCATATAAATGGAATCATACAATATGTGGTCTTTTGTGACTGGCTTTTTTCACTTAGTATAATGCTTTTAAGTTTCATCCACATTGTAGCATGTGTCAGTTCTTTGTTCCTTTTTTATGGCTGAATAATATTCTGTTGTATGGCTATACCACATTTTGTTTATCCATTTATCAATTGATGGACATTTGGATTGTTTCTACCTTTTGACTATTAACATTCATGTACAAATTTTACGTGAACATATGTTGTCATTTCTCTTGGGTATATACCTAGGAGTGGAATTGTTGGGTCATATGGTAACTCTGTTTAACTTTTTGAGGAATGGCCAGACTGTTTTCCATAGCAGCTGCCCAATTTTACATTCCCACCAGCAGTGTACGAAGGTTTCAATTTCTTCATATACTTTCTATTCTAACACTTGTTATTGTCTGTCTTTTTTATTCTAACCATCCTAGTGGGTGTGAAGTGGTATCTCATTGTAGTTTGATTTATATTTCCTTAATGGATAATGATGTTGAGCATCTTTTCATGGGCTTATTGACCATTATTATTTTTTCTAGAGAAATGTCTTTTCAGATCCTTTGTCCATTTTTAAATTGGGTTATTTGTCCTATTATTGAATTTTAAGAGTTCATTATATACTCTAGGTATAGGTCCCTTATGAGATACATAATTTGCAAATATATTGTCCCATTTTTTAGTTATTTTATTTATAATTTATTTTCTCCCATTCTGTGGGTTGTCTTTTCACTTTATTAATATATAGTTTCACACTTTTCCAGATGAAGAAACTGAGGCTCAGAGAGGAAAGGGGCCTTGCCTGAAGTCTCACTCAGTTAGTCAGTAGCAGCAAGCTCTTTCTACTTATCCATTGGGGGTGGAGGTGAGGAAGGGGGGGTCAAAGCAGCTGAGTGGATAATTCAAACCACAGCCTAGCCCACCAATTATTTCCATTTTCCTTTGGAATGCATCATCCCATTTTTTGATAGCTGGTTTCTCTCTATCATTATGTACTACTCAAGCAGCCCCTAAGATTACTGGGGTGGATTAACCAGTTAGCAAGGTACACACAGGCTTACAGTAAGCAAGGTACGCACGGGTTTAATTGTGTTTACTTTCTCTGTAGTACACAATTTCATGGGAAAAACAGGTGAAATTTTGCACTACAGATTAGTAAATAAGCACAAGTAAGCCCATGTGTACTTTGCTTATTGGGTAATCCATACTTTCATTAGATTACTTTCCCAATAGCCCATCATTGGATAGTGAGAAAATGTAGCCCTGGATTAGACATTTTCTGGGAATAATCTACATGAGGATGTTCAAGAATTCAAGCCACTGTGCATCCGCAGGCTTTGCTTTTTGGTGCCTACAGTCCATGGTGGGCTGAGAGAGCACCTAGGGTACCCGAGCACTGGCTCAGGCTCAGGACCATAAGGAGCCTAGAGCACCAAACCACCCTCTTGAGGGATGAATGCACCTTTGTGTTTGCGACTGCGTCTTTCACATCTCAGTCTCAAGGAAAGAGAAGGCTTTTCCTTTTTACTTCTTCATGTCAAGCATTACCCAAGCTAATGTTGAAGCCATGATGGAAATTAATCAAAATTTACACAAGAATATACACATGTCCTGGCTTGGACAGCAGGCCAGAGCAATTAGGCCATTCTATGACTCACCCTTTTGCTTACTCTTCAGTTGTGAGAGTTCACTATGATTTTAGGTAATTCTTAACATTTGAGAAAATTCTCAACTTTCTTTGTGGTGTTTGTGTGACAGCTTGCTTAGATATCTTTAAAAGCATACCTACTTGTTGCCGTCAAGTCAATTCTGACTCATAGAGACCCTATAGGACAGAGTAGACCTGCCCTATAGTGTTTCCAAGGAGCGCCCGGTGGATTCAAACTGCCGACCCTTTGGTTAGCAGCCACAGCTCTTAACCACTACGCCACCAGAGTTTCCTAAAAACACGTTGTTGTTGTTAGGTGCCGTCGAGCCGGTTCCGACTCATAGTGACCCTACCCCCAACAGAACGAAACACTGCCGGGTCCTGGGTTATCCTCACAATTGTTGCTATGCTTGAGCCCATTGTTGCAGCCACTGTGTCAATCCATCTCGTTGAGGGTCTTCCTGTTTTTCACTGACCCTCTACCAAGCATGATGTCCTTCTCCAGGGACTGATCCCTCCTGATAACATGTCCTAAGTAGTGAGACATAGTCTCACCACCCTTGCTTTGAAGGAGAATTCTGGTTGTACTTCATCCAAGACAGATTTGTTCGTTCTTCAACATTCTTCGCCAGCACCACGATTCAAAGGCGTCAATTCTTCTTTGGTCTTCCTTATTCATTGTCCAGCTTTCTCATGCATATGAGGCGATTGAAAACACCATGGCTTGGGTGAGGTGCACCTTAGTCCTCAAGGTGACATCTTTGCTTTTCAACACTTTAAAGAGGTCTTTTGCAGCAGATTTGCCCAATGCAATGAATCTTTTGATTTCTTGACTGCTGCTTCCATGGGGATCAGGAGGCCAACTGTCACTGTCCCCACAAAAAGGGCGGAGCTAGGGCCATTTTCCCAGTCTAGCTGGAGGAGCAGGGGATGGCTGGGGAATAGTCTGCCATTCCCCAGATAGAGAAAAGTGAGGCCCAGGGAGGGGAAAGGCCTGTCCATCTGCAACAGAGCCTGGAGCAAGAGCCAGAGCCAGGTCCCATAGAGTGAGCCCTGGGGTGGGAGTGGGGAAGGATGAGCTGAGATAGTTAGGACTTTAACCACCAGCTCCTTTTTAAGCTTGGATCCAAAGCCACCCAAACCAATGCAAATAAAATTCCACAAGTCAAAGGGATTTCTCTAGTGAGACTCCACCTTTGTAAACCCAGTAGGCAGATATGTGAGGACCCACCCCAGGTAACACTGGCACATAGTCCAGGAAACCACTGGGTGGTGCTGTCTCTCCACCCAAGTTGCTTGGGGAGGTTTCAAATGCTAGGGCAAAGAAGTCACCCCCATTTGTGCCCCATCCTGCCAGGGCATTAACAAAGGCCACTTGGGTTAGGAGAGGGAAAACCAGTTTTGACAAAACGCCATATCTCCCCTGGTACATGGGTGGGGAATGGTGGGTCCAGACTGGCAGGACCCAAGAAACCCAGGGAAAGGAACAGGGAGTTGTAGGGGGCCCAGTTGTATGGGCCACCCCATTTCTCAACTCCTCTTGGAGCTGAGAAGTTCCAAGTGTCCTAAACCTAGAGATGAGGGAGAACAGTTCTCCCATTTCACAGGCGAACATATTGAGACCCAGAGAGTTTAGGGCCTAAAGGTAAGCTGTCTTAATAGCCTAGGAAGCACCTTTCTCCAAAACTTAAGTTTCAAAGTGAACCCCTGTTTGGCTGAGGCCAAATTGTCCACTAGAAGACGTGGGCTTTAGAAATGCTAATGTCAGGCATGAGTGACAGGCCGAGGACAAAGGAGGAGGGCCCTGTGAATGGGGCAGTGGAGGCCTAGGAGCCGGCTCCCCTCTCTTGAGCCCAGTGGGGGAGGGGCGGGAGGGGAGCCGAGCTGAGCTCTTTGGAAGGGGTTGGAGCTTCGGGGGGCAGAAAGAGGGCAGGAATTACCTGCAGGTCAGCTGCTGACAGGGGCAGGGTGCCAAGCAGGGGCGGGGTTGCGGCGGGGTGGGGGGCGGCCCGGCAGAGGAGCCTTGAGGATTCAGCCAGCGGGTGCAAGCCCACTGACCTGGAGATCCAGAGAGAAAGGGTGGAAAACTAAAGGGTGGGGGCAGTTCTCTTTAGGCTGGAGGTCAGAGCAAGCCCAGAATTAAGAAAGGCAAGAGCAGGTACTTTGGGATAGTGAGAAGGGGGACTGAGACATCATTCCTTCATTTGTTCATTCAACATTACAAGAGTATAAGAGGCTGCTCTCCAGTCAGACTGCTGGAAGTGTGTTTATATTCTGGGATCCCTTACTTATTAGCAATGGGCCCTTGTATTTCTGTCAAATTGGAATAATAAGAGCATCTGCCTCATAGGATCATTGGGGAGATTTAAAGAGACAATGCAGGTAAATTGCTTAAGAACGTGCATAACACGTGCTCTGTAATGGTTAATACTTATTATTATTCCTTCAATAAATAGTGATTCAATGCCAACTGTGAACCTGGGCTTGGCTTGTTTGCTCTGTGGTAAAGAGGTTGGTTTCCCATCCTGTTAGGCTGGCTGTGGTGAGGAAGAGAAGAGGGGGCTACAAGGCCTGATCTGAGGGGAAACCTGGGGGCTTGGGTTGTGGGCAGCAGATCCTTTGGAGTTGTGCGTGAGAGAAAGGGGCTCTCTCTCTGGGGCCCATGTAGAAGAGGATTCCTGGAGAGATGCGGTATTTCTGAGATTGGTTGTATGGTGAGGGAAAGTCCCTGGTCCAGGTTGGCATCCCTGTCAGCTCAGAGAGGCTCAGCCTAAAACTCAAGTTTCCCTAGTGGAGTCAGAGTTAGAAGGGTCAGAGCAGTCACTCCAAAGCAAAGCACACTAAGCAAGCCATTTGGGACTAAGAAGAAAATATTACAATATATACAGTGTTTTATTCATTTTTGCCCCACTCTTTAAAATTTTTGACATTCAACACATATTTTGTGATATACATAACCAATTAGTAAAGTAATACATGTTTAGTAACAGCCAGCACATATATATTCTCTCTGTACCAGACACCACATGTATTAACTCACTCAATCCTCACAAGAACCTGATGGAGAAGGTAGCACTATTATACCCACTTTATATGGGGAAAATTAAGGCATAGAGAGATGGAAGAGCCAGGTTTTGAACTCACACAGTCTGACCGCAGAGTTTGTGTTCTTAACCATGACATTATATACAAATTAGTATCTGTGGATATATTGGGTTGATGTGCTCAAAAATGCTCTAGTGATAGGAACCCATGATTTAAAAAAGTTTGGTGACCACTGCCCTTAACCATCAGCTCTGCAAGGACCTTTAAAGATGTTCATGGTGTATATGGGAACACTTAATCCTAGAGAGGGGCAGGACTTTGTGCTAGATCACACAGCAAGTGAATGGCTGTGCTAGGCTACTAATCTGGATGTTCTGCCTCCCCTAATTAAAATTCACAACTACTCAATTGTTCTCACATTCCACTGTTGCTCTCACCCTTCCCATCTCTCACACTTTCCCAGAACTCTCTTCCTGCTCTCCTGTCTTCCTCACTCCAACAGATGCAAGTGAGGCAGCTGCTTCTGGTTTGTGAGTGTGGCCTTCCGGCCATTGGCCAGGATCATCACAGTAACCCCTTGGCCCAAGTCCGTGACGGCCAGTGTCCTGTGGGAAAGGGGGACAGGGGGAGCAGGCCTTCAACAATAGGCATAAAAACAGGCATTGGCCATGGAGAGGAGTAGCTGAGGAAACAGGCGGCTGTAAACCTCTCATGGTCTCTGTCAGCCATTCTTATAAATGGAGGGATAGATAAATGCCTAGATACATAGATTGATACAGGGCTAACGCATAGCTGTAGAGATAGATAGCTACATAGATACATAGATACTTAGATACGGGGATACATTGCTATATAGATACATAGATACAGAGATATATGAATACATATATAGTTATATAGATATAACAAAACCAAACCCACACTGTTGAGTTGACTGCAACTCATAGCAACCCGTAGAACAGAGTAGACCTGCCCCATAGGGTTTCCAAGGCTGTAGATCTTTACAGAGGCAGACTGCCACGTCTTTCTCCCACAGAATGGCTGGTGGATTCAAACCACCAACCTTTTGGTTATCAGCTGAATGCTTTAACCACTGTGCCACGAGGACTTCTTGATATAGATATTAAAAAAAAAAAAGAAAACCATTGCCATCAAGTCGATTCCGACTCATAGCAACCCTATAACCAAATCCATTGCCATTGAGTGGATTCCGATTCATAACAACCCTGTAACCAAACCCGTTGCCATCAGGTTGATTCCAACTCATAGCGACCCTATAGGACAGAGTAGAACTGCCCCATAGAGTTTCTAAGGAGCACCTGGTGGATTTGAACTGCCGACCTTTTGGTTAGCAGCCATAGAACTTAACCACTATGCCACCAGGGTTTCTAGCAACCCTATAGAGGTGTATAAATGCGTAGATATATAGATACATAGATAGACATAGAAATATATAGAGACATATAGTCACATAGATGTAGAGACATATAAATAAATTTAAAAAACTCTTAAGATAGAAACATAAAAAAAAATTCTTATGTGAAAGTATAAATAAAAGCCTTGTTAGAAAGTTTGGCTTTTTAAAGTAACACAGAAGGATTCTCCTCTTCGGACTGGAAAGATGTGATGCTGAGGACATGGTCAATCACAGAATCAGCTACTCTCTCTCAGGCTTTGAAGCCCCCTAATCTCATTCTTGGGCAGGAACTCCTGTTCACCACCTCTACCAAGCGGTAAGGAAGCCTCTCTTGCACACCTCTGCGCGTGGGCCCTCGCTATGCCTCGAGACAACCGTCCCTCTCTGAAGAGCCTTTTCAGCTATAAAGTTCTTCCCTGAATTGAGCTAAATGCTGCCTCAGCATAATGATCTGCTCCCTGGGGCCACCACACCACAGATTGCTCCCTCTGCCTGGTGACAGCCATTTAAAGATGTGAAGGCAGAGACCACTTCCCCCAGAGTCTTCTCAGCTCCAGGCCATAAAGTTCTGGCTCCTCTGGGTCCCTGGTAGAAGCTCCTCTCTGCTCAGAGGCCCAGCAGTAGGAGAGGCCTAGTGGGCTGGGCTAGGTCTTACCTAGGGCCCCTCTGACCTGAGGAGTGTTCCAAGGCCCTGATCTATACAGTCTGCACAGCTGCCTTTGGTGGCCACACCTTCACCTTTGAAGAAAGGGCTACAGGGTTAGCTAGGGAAGTAAGGTTCCTCCAGAAACCTCAAAGCCACTGGGACAGAGAAAAACAGGAGAATGAAGGCTGGGAGCTGTTCTCTGTGTCCAACTTTCTCCCTGCCTCTGGCTTAAGATCTCTGACTCTCTTTTTTTCTCTCTCTCTCTCTTTTCTTTGTATCCGTCTTATACATCCCTGGGCATGGGAGTCGCACTAGGCCCTAGACAGCTATTCCCTCACAGAACAGCTCAGTCTGGCAGAAAGTTCTTCCCTGAAGTGGACTGAAATCTCTGTCTCTGTGGCTACCACCCATAGGTCCTGTGATTCTTGGGATTAACCACGCCACACCAGCTCTCTCTGCCCTTTGACAGTCCTTCATAAGTCTCTCTGAAAAAGTAAGGTTCTTTTCTGCTGGGATCCTCTCAGTGTGGTTCTCAGGAAAGAATTAAAGGCCCTACAACCCAGAGTAGTTGTACTGTATGCCGCGAGTGAGCACTTCCCACCCAAACCAACCTGGCGAGGGAGTCGCTAGGAGTGTCAGGAATATCCCAAGGAGGGGCCACTAGGAACAAATGAAGTCCCACCAGACCACATCTCAGAAACTCAGTCTAAGACAAGGTGGTGGTAAATGGAAACTGCCGCAGCTTAAGGAACTAGGGAAAATAGGAAGGTAGGTAGAAAGTCAGCTGGGACAGTAGGCAGGCTGGCCCCTCTCTGCCCTGAGACCCAAAGTCCTTGACAGGAAACAAGATACCCCAGGTGCCCAGGGAACTGGGCAGAAGGGAGCCTGAGAGCAGAGAGGCCTGCCCCGGGGGCACTTCAGGACTGGCTGCCCTATAGTAAGAAAGTCACAGACCATTCAGTCAGTACCCTTATCCCAGAGCAGCTAGAGCCCAGTTCAGCCACATACCCCAGCTCCCCCATGCAAGCAGGCATGAAGTATTGAGACCTTACGAGTCTGGACTCCTTGGTGCCCAAGAAGGGCAGGACACCTACATGGAACTAGGAAGGGGATGAGACTGGCCTGACAAGTTCCATATCTACCCCTCAGCTTCTGTCAGAGCTGGCACCCCTGGGGCTACCCATAAAAGAGTCCACCCAGGCACTGGCCTCAGGTGTTTCCTGGGGGTGGCTGGAGTCTGTCTCTTCTATGCTTCAAGCTGTCAAGTGGAGATCACTAGCCTTCCTTGAACTTTCCCCAGAAGCCAACTAGGACCCTTCATGCTGCAGATGTTGCTCTGGCCCTGTCTTCGATGGGTTTTGCTGTTTGCTACACATTTAGTGAGCATCCTACTCTATGCCAGGCCCTGTGCTAAACTTTCACATACATATCACAGATAAAAGGGTAAACACACGTGCCCCACCAGAAGCCCTGCTCCCCTTCTGCCATCCTTCTTACACCTCTCAAGCAGCAGGAGTCATATTCCCTAAGGCGGTGCTTGGCAGAAAGGGGCCTGCTCTACCTAGCTGGCCACATGTCCCTTTTCTCCCCCTCCCCTCTTCATTTCTCATGTAAGTGTCAGGAAACAAGATTCAGGGAGAAGGCAGACACCTGTTCCTGAAGTTCCTTTCCCTGCCCCAAGCCCTGGGCCTCCTGGTGCCTCTAGGGCCTGATGGGAGGGAAAGAAAGTCCTTAAAGACAACGGCCACCTCCTCCTAGTGGTGTCTTTATTCAACCTGCCACATTTGGTCAACACTGTCATCAGAGGAGAAGCAGTAGACGGTAGTGGTTAATAGTACAGACTCCAGAACCAGATTGCCTTAGGACCTTGTGCAAGTCACTTCGCCTGAGTCTCAGTTTTCCTATCTATAAAATGGGTACCATGATACTGTCTACCTTGTAGAGTTGCTTTGAGGATAATGTGAGTTAATACATGTAAAGAACTTAGAATGGTGGCTGAGATATCATAATAAAGTAGAGGGTCAGTGAAAAAGAGGAAGACACTCAACAACATGGATTGACACAGTGGCTGCTACAATGGGCTTAAACGTATCTACTATTGTGAGGATTTGCCAATGCCAATGCATTGGCAAAAAACAAGGCTCCAGGAATTGACAGAATGCCAACTGAGATGGTTTCAACAAATGGATGCAGACCTGGAGGTGCTCAGTGGTGTATGTCAAGAAATTTGGAAGACAAAAAGACCAGACTTACTGGTCTGACAGAAACTAGAGAAACTCCAAGATTATGGCCCCAAGACTCCCTTTTAATTCAGTACTGAAGTCACTCCTGAGGTTCACCCTTCAGCCAAAGATTAGACAAGCCCATAAAAGAAAACAAGACTAAATGGGCACACCAGCCCACGGACAAGGACGAGAAAGCAGGAGGGAACAGGAAAACTAGTAATGGGGAACCCAAGGTTAAGAAGGGGATAGTGTTGACATATCGTCGGGGTGGCAACAAATGTCACAAAACAATACGTGCATTAATTGTTTAATGAGAAACTAGTTTGCTCTGTAAACTTTCATCTAAAAAACAATAAAAAAAAAGAAAAATAAATTTGGAAGATGGCTACCTGGCCAACAGATTGGCCCATTCCAAAGAAAGGTGATCCAACAGAATGTGGAAATTATTGAAAAATATCATTAATATCATGCAAGTAAAATTTTGCTGAAGATAATTCAAAAATGATTGCAACAGTACATCAACAGGGAACTCCCAGAAATTCAAGCTGGATTCAGAAGAGGACTTGGAACGAGGGATATCATTGCTGATGTCCGATGGATCTTGGCTGAAAGTTCTCTGCTTACCAGAAAGATGTTTACCCATGTTTTATTGACTATGCAAAGGCATTCAATTGTGTGGATCATAACAAATTATGGATAACATTGCAAAGAATGGGAATTCCAGAACATTTAATTGTGCTCATCAGGAACCTGTACATAGACCAAGAGGCAGTTGTTAGAACAAAACAAGGGAATACTGGTGGCTTAACATCAGAAAAAGTGTGTGTCAGGGTTGTATCCTTCCACCATACTTATTCAATCCATATGCTGAGCAAATAATCCAAGAAGCTGGACTATACTAAGAAGAACAGGGCATCAGTATTGGGGGAAAACTCATTAACAATCTGCGATATGCAGATGACACAACCTTGCTTGCTGAAAGTGAACAGGGCTTACAGTACTTACTGATGAAGATCAAAGACCACAGCCTTCAGTATGGATTACACCTCAACATAAAGACGACAAAAATCCTCACAACTGGACTAATAAACAACATATGATAAATGGAGAAAAGATTGAATTTGTCAAGGATTTCATTTTACTTGGATCCACAATCAATGTCCATGGAAGCAGCAGTCAAGAAATCAATGTATTGCATTGGGCAAATCTGCTGCAAAAGACCTCTTTAAAGTGTTAAAAAACAAAGACGTCACTTGGAAGACTAAGGTGTGTCTGACCCAAGCCATGGTATTTTCAATCACCTCATATGCATGCAAAAGCTGGACCATAAATAAGGAAGGCCACAGAAGAATTGATTTCTTTTAATTATGGTGTTAGCGAAAAATATTGAATATACCATGGACTGCTGCTAGAAGAACAAACAAATCTGTCTTGGAAGAAGTACAGCCAGAATGCTCATTAGAAGTGAGGATGATGAGACTTCATCTCATGTACTTTAGACATGTTATCAGGAGGGACCAGTCCCTGGAGAAGGACATCATGCTTGGTAAAGTAGAGGGTCAGTGAAAGAGAGGAAGACCATCAATAAGATAGACTGTGTTGGTGTTGCAGCACAGTGACTGCAACAATGGGCTCAAACATAGCAACGATTATGAGGATGTTGCGGGACTGGGCAGTGTTTCGTTCTGTTATACATAGGGTTGCTATGAGTCGGAACTGACTCGGTGGCACCTGACAACATAACAAATTGTGAGGATGGCACAGGACCAAGCAATGTTTCCTTCTGTTATACATAACGTTGCTATGAGTCAGAACCAACTTGATGGCACCTAACAACAGCAACAACAAATAAATAGTTAAATAACTTCAGCCCTTTTCCCCTAGGGTCTCTCCAACTCCTACTCTCATGGTTTTTCCAGTTTCTGCTCTATCACATTGTTTTCTCTGGACAAGTGTGGAAAACTGTCCTTCGTTCCTGCCCTGGCCCCCTGTACCACTTGCCCTCAGTTCACAGAGGCTGGGCCCTACTCAGTGGTGTTTAGGTAGTTTCTAGGTCTACTGAAGGGCTGGAGGATTGGCCAGGCCACAGCCTGCATGGGAATGGGCCTTCCTCCACCTGCAGCTCAGCAGGGGCCTCCCCTGGTAGGCCTCTTGCCTCCTCCTCTCCAGAGTGGGGCAGCTGCTCTGTCTCTTTAAAGATCTAACTAGGTCATCACCCAGCTGAACATCCCCCTCACATTCCCCTCACACTAAACAATCTGATCTGATCACTGGTGATGAGGTCAATTTCACATGGCTTTATTCCTGCAGTGAACTTGTCATGACCAATCATTTCCGAGCGAGGAGCCCAAAATCCTGCACTAGTTCTCTTGCCCCCAGAGGCCATGGCCCCTTTCTTGCTCACCAATGTGAGGTCCCCAAGGACCAGCTCAGCATGAATTTCCTCATAGTCTCTGTGTGCCCTCCCACTCTGGCTTTGGTGGGAGGGGATCTGGATTCGGGTCACTGATGGAGCTGCCAGGAGAGGGCAGAATGGGAGTCACGGGTAACCTGGGGAGACGCTAGTCTTCAAGGAAGGAAGTGAGTAGCCAGTGCAGGAGGACAGCAATAGGCACGCGTTTCTGGGCCCCAGGCCCACCCAGCTTGGGGAAGGAGCCCTCCCGTTGGTCCGATCCAGGATGGAACTTTGTGTCTGGAGGCAGGGAGCACGAGTCGAGGGGCTTGTGAGAGATTCTGATTGTGGACCCTGCCCCCACATCCTTGTGCCTGGGCCTTGCATGGAATAGCAGAGGCTAGTGGGGGCCACACATGCTCACATGCTGTTTGTGTGCCAGCTGCAGTGTAGTCACACTCTACAGGCAAAGCACACAACTGAGAATGAAGAGCTGGCCCCACGGTTTACTAGCTGTGTGCCCTTGGCCAACTCCCTTATTCTTTCTGAGCCTCAGTTTCTCCAGATGTCCCATGAAGGTGTTGTGCTAGAGAAAGCCAATGCTTCCTTTCCCCGTGGAGCATTCTAAGCCTTTGTGGCAGGACACCTGGAGTCTTTGGGTGTGGGTAGGGGAGGCAGGGGTGAATGTTTGCTGCCTCTCTGTCTCCCCAGAGGGGCTTTCATAAGCCTCCCGCATAGTGGGCATCAGTTGTTTACTTTTGGTAGAGATTAAAAAAAAATCATACCAGGGGATATGAGCTTTTCTTTCTTCTGCAACCTTTTCTGCATGATAGGACTCATCCCATCTGCCTGGGCCCCGAGGAATGGACAGTGAGAACAAGAGAAAGAATCTGACTGGGCCCTGCCCAGGGTGCTGGCCCCAAGTTGGGGGTAGGAGTGGTGAAGGGAGCACCAGAGAAACCAGGGCAGCCTGGCATCTTGGCCCCAAGTGGATTCTGCAGCTAAGAGGGAGGAGGGATGGGAGCGTGCCAGGCTCAGGGCAAAGAGCTTTGAATTCCTGCTCTCAATGTCTCATTTAGTCTCCACCACCATCTGCAGTTTATAGATGAGAACACTCAGGCTCCTCCACCTTCAGCTGTGGACATGGATGGTCTCAGGAGCGAGGACTAAAATGAAGTGGCAAAGCAGGGATGGAGGCCAGGTTTAGCACATAACAGTGGCAGGAGACTCCTCTGCAGAGAACTGGTCTCTAAGAAAGCAGGACCCAAAGGTCTGGCCTAGTCCAGGCCTGGTAATAGTGTCAGGGAAAGCATGCACCGATGTGGCTCCTAGCCCCAGTCTGCCACTTCCTGATTGTGCAGACTTGAATAAGCCACTTGCCTCTCTCAGCCTTCATTTCCTTCTCAGTCTAATGGAGGTAAATTAGCTTTACCTCACAGGGATTCAGTGAGATAATGGGTACACATATAATATATTTTCATCAGCATGTCCTGCCATCTTTACCTCTAAATAAATCCTGAATCCAACCACTTCTCCCCACCTCCACTGCTGCCACCTGACTCTAGGCCACTGTCACCTGTCACCTGGATCACTGCAGTAGTCTCCTCTTGGTCTCCCAGCTTCTACTCTTGCTCCCTCTCAACGGTTATTCACACAAAAGCTGAGTGAGTGATCTGTCACTATCCTAAGTCAGCCACGTCACTCCCTTGCTCAAAACCTTCCCCAGGCTTCCCATCTCAGAGTAAAATAGGAAGTCCTTACACATGGCCCACAAGGCTGTCCATAGTCAGGCCTCTGTCAACTCCTCTGGCATCATATGAGATCACTTTCTCCTTACTCAGTCTTTCCAGTTATACTGTTCCTGCCTCAGAGCACTTGCACTTGCTCTTCCCTCTGCCTGGAACACTCTTCTCCCAGATCTTCCTATGGCTGATTCCTTCATATCATTTAGGTCTCAGCTCAGATGTCAACTCCTTAGAGGCTCCTTTCTCTCTAAAGTTTTCTTGGTTTGAAGTGCTCATCATCTGGGAATTTCCGCCTAATGTCTAACCTAAAGCTGGTGGCACAGTGGTTAAGAGCTATGGCTGCTAACCAAAAGGCTGGCAGTTTGAATCCACCAGCCACTCCTTGGGAATCCTGTGGGACAGTTCCACTCTATTCTGGAGGGTCACTATGAGTCGTAACTGACTCAACGGCACCTAACAACAACAACAACCTAAAGCTATGCTGCAGTCATTTAATCTTGTTCCTTTGTATCCTGTCCCTCTCATAAGATACCCCTTAAAGAACACCTTACTCAACTCTGAGGCCTTCACACCTAGTTATCTACTCAGGCTGTACTGGATAAGGTCCTTAAACAGACTGTGAGTTCCCTAGGGCTCCTGGTAGGGGAAGGAAACAGTAGTTTGCTTGGGTGCCAAAAGAATGCCAAGCATTTTTATACACGTGCTCTCACCTCGTCTTCCCATTTTATCATTCACTTCTCACAACTACCCTGTGAGACAGAGATTCCTATCCTCTTTGTACAGATGAGGAAACTGAGGCTCAGAGAGGACAGATGACTTGGCCAGGTTCACATATCTGGTTGTGTGGTGGATTGCTGATTTCAGGGCCTGCTTTCTATCCCACATTAGAATAGACTTCCCCACATAGCAGAGGTATTCTGAGGAAAGCCATAAAAAGCCTCTTTAGTGTTTGCTGAATACCCTTAGACTTGCCTCTTAGCTATTTCTTCTTCAAGAGCTAAATGCCATACGTCTGACTCCATTGTCCCTGCTTCATCTGTTTCATTCACTGAAAAGAGACCTTCTTTCCCTGCTCAGCGTCTGCTTGATTGTGAGGGAGGGAGACTCCACCTGCATCACTGTCCTCAGTACTGATCCCCCTGCTGTTCGGTTCCATCCAACTGGGCCAAATGTTCCAGGGAATCTCTTCTGGGCTAGGCTCCGGGCTGACCACAGGGTACCAGAGAGAGCACAGATCCACAACTCACTCTGATACCAGGAGGGGTTGGCACATTAAGCGCTAGAGGGTAATATTTGGACTGGGACCTGAAAAATGAGTGAGGACTTATTAAATGGAGCTGGAGCAGAGGTGGAGGGAACAGCATGGACAAAGGCCTAGAGACGGGGGAAGCAGGGTAAGTGGCTGGGTGTAGCAGGAGCTGAGGGTGTGTGAAGAGAGCAACCAGAGCTGAGAAGGGAGAGGACAACTGGAGCCGGGTTATGACGTGTGCCCACCTCTTCTCAGCTCCCCATCCAACTCAGGCTACTGTCAGCCATCCATCCTCCCAGTTACCCAAGGACAAAGTGAGCAGGCAGAGCTGCTGGGCCAATATGTGCCAGGTTATGATAGCCAGAGTAGTGAGAGCTGGGCTCCAAGGGCTTCCAGCTCTCAGGCTTTTGAGGCATTGGTCCTGGGCATTTCTACAAAGAATTTGTAGGGGATCCAGCACTGGGGATCAACAGGGGTCTTAGCACATGGGCCGAGAAGAGAGGAGAGGTGTGAGTCTTGTAGAGAGGGGATAGAGTTCACCCTTGGCAAGAGACAATTACCACTGTTCAGGCCTATTAACAGCCTACTAAATTAGAGGACAAGCATTGGCACTCGGGGGAAAGTGAGTGGTACAGGAGGGAAGTGGGTTGAGGGAGGGTAGGCCAGATGAACCCGGAGCCAAACTCCTTACCAACCATCTTCTCTTGCCTATTGTGGACCAGAAAGGGGAAAGGGACCTTGGGATTCAAAATTTCTTGAGTGCCTACAATAAACCAAGCTGGGGGCTTTACATACCGTTTCTCACTTAATATTCATGGCAGTCCTGGGAGCTAGATGTTGTTCTCCCCATAATACAGAAGGGGAAACTAAGGTGCAGAGTACCAGAGACCTGTCTGAGGTCATTCAGCATGTCAGTGGGGGCAGTTAAGCTCCAATCCAGGTTCCCTAACCAGTGCTCTTCCCCTTCCCCATGCCTAGGACTCCTTCACCTCTGCTCCTGGCATGGGAGTCTTCAAATCTCTGAACATCCCCAAACACACCACTTTGTCTAGTCCCCTCTTGATACAGGGAGGGGCAAGAGCTTGCCTAGGAGCACGCAGCCAGCTAAGAAGAATAGAACTTGAAGATCCCTACCCAACACGTGGCAGCTGGAAGGGACTGGTGGGCTGAATAGCAGGGAGGGGGATGGTTGGCTTACCCACCTGGCATATTTCAATTAAGTCCTTGTAAAGTATAAATGTCTGAATAGAAAGACTTGCTTGCCAATGCCTTTGGAGACCTCAGTGCAAGAAGAGAGTAGAGAGCTCAGAAGATCTTATTGCCTATGTAATCGCCATCAAATTTGGTCTATCGGGAAATATCTCTTCTGAGTGTTTATCACATCCCATGACATAAGCAGCAAGGCTCGATTCTCCTGCCTTCCTGTGGCAGCCTGGGAGCTGGGATGGCAGGGGTCAGAAGGGAGGAGTTGAGGAAGAAAAGCAGGCCCTCCAGGGAGGAGGGGGCACCTGTCCCAACAATGCAGCTCTTGGAGGAAGCAGGGAGGGCATTCATCGGCCTTCATTAAGCACAGAAGCAGAGCTGCCCATTATCTTTCCCAGACCTCACCACATTCTGAGCTCTTAGCATTCCCATCCCCCATTGGATCTGTTCATTTAAAAAGGAGCAGCTCCGTTCTTGCCTATGAACATTTAGTAGAAGAGAAGAAATGAAGCAATAAGGAGAAGCTGAAAAATGAGAAGATGTCTTTGGAAGCTATGCCAATATTAGCATTCCCAGTGTACTGACCAGGAGACTAAGACTCAGGGAGGCAGCAGGCACTGGTATGTTATAGTGCTGGCCCTGGAACCAGATCCATCCGACCCCACATCCAAGCCTTTTCCAGCATGTCAAAGGGTCCTCTGATGACACAGGGTGCTGCTCATCTCTTCCTGGGAAAGTGGCAACATGGCAGTATCTAGCCTATTCACCCTCACCCCCCACCATTCCCTCCTGCAGTGTCAGTGTCCTCTGGTCATACCAGGCCTGCCCTGCCCAATTTCCAGAGTCCTATCTTCTCTCTGCCCATTCTACCCCTACCACCACACTTGAGGCCCTAGATCCAGGCCCACCTTTTCCAGGAAGCCTTGTCTGAGATTTGCGACCATCAGTTTCCTGGCCTTCCTTGGTCTTGGTCTGAGCCCCTCACCTGCCTGTTGGTCTCCCTTATTGCCTGTATTAGTTTCCTGTGGCTGCTGTAGCAAAGTACCACAAACTTAGTGGCTTAAAATAACATAAATTTATCCTTTCACAGTTCTGGAGGCCAGAAGTCTGAAATCAAGGTGTCAACAGGATTGTGCTCCCTCCGGAGTCTCTAGGGGATAATCAGTTCCTTTCCTATTCCAACTTCTGGTGGCTGCATCACTCCAATCTTGCCTCCATGGTCACATAGCCTTCTCCTCTTTTTCTGTCTGTGTTAAATCTCCCTCTGCCTCCCTCTTACAAAGATACATGTAATTGCATTTAGAGTCTACCCGGATAATCCAGGATAATCTTCTCATCTCAAGATCCTTAACTTAATCTCATCCCCAAAGACCCTTTTTCCAAATAAGGTAATATTAACAGGTTCCAGGGATTAGGACCTGATATCTTTGAATGGCATTATTTAGCTTACTATATTACCTCAAGAGCTTACCTGGCCTTCCTCTTCAAAAGTTTGGAAACTCCTAGAGGGCAGAGGCAGTGTTCAATGTCTCTGAATAGTCTTGGCAGCATCCCCCATTACACTCAGGGCCTTCAGCAAGCCTCAGGAAAGGTGGACTGATTGATGACTGGCTGGGTAGAGTGATTGACATCTTGCACCTTCTTCCCATGGGTCAGCCATCAACTCCAGACCTACCTGGTGTCTCCTTTAGGCTCCCAGGGCTGCTAGGCAGTGTGTGGGGACATGACTTCTGACCTCCGGTCATCTGACAAGGCCTTTCAGGATGAATTAGTAGAGACAAGTGCCTGGTGGCACATATCTAAACATGGTGGCTCACCGATCAAATTTGGTGCATGGGCCCAACTGTAAGTGGGAAAGCTAATTTCATTGGCCTTCAGAGTTTGTTTTCATAAAATTCCTGATGGATTGGAAAGAGGGGTTCAATCTGACAAAGTAAACATGACATGGGGAAATTTTAGGTCTTGCTCGTGGCTTCCAAAACCTAGCCCTCAGGTATAGGGGGACAAGTGGGAAACAGGTGGGAGGGCAGGAAGCAGAGCCAATGAGGTACCTGCAATAGGTACAGTCTGACTAAATAAGCCCAAGGAGCCTCAGGATGCATCTGGAGAAAGTATAGAAGTTAAGTTTCTAGAACAAAGAGGTGACACACTGCCCCGAAATATGGTGTAAGCTCTAGGTCCCACGTATTAAGGGTGCAATATATACACTGGAGAATGGTCAAGGAGGCAAAGCAGACGGGAAGAAGCTGGAGACCTGGTCCAATGAGGAACAGTTGAAGGAACGGGGGCTGTTTGGCTTGGAGAAGACTCAGGGGTTATTGCTATGGTGATGTTTCATACATCTAATGGGCAATTTTGGAGACAAGGGAGGAAAAAACAAGGCTTCACTGGTCCCAGGAAGCAGAGCTGTGACCCCTGGGTAGAAGACACAAGGAGACAAAATTCAGCCCAACTTAAAAAAGAACTTTCTTAGAGTTAGGGCTCTCCTGAGATTATTTCTCTTTTGGAAGGGAAGGAGCATCCTGTTTCTGGAAGCAGGAAAGTAAGGGCTAGTCAATCATTTGGATGCAGTATGATAAAAGGGATTTAAGCAACAGAACGGAGATTTGACTCAGACCAGACCAGCCTCCCCCACCCCCACCGGAGACCTGTGAGGGCCTTCTGCTCATAGAGCCTTTCCCTTCTTCTCTACACCTCTGGAAGTTCTATCACTCTCCCATATGTTCCTTCTCCCTCTCCCCCACCCCCTTCCTCTCTCCCCTAGACCTACTCACTTCCTCCTTACAGGACTCAACGCTCTGATCACATTGGATTGGAACAAATGATTTAGGCTTTGTCTCCCCCATGAGACTGAAAGACCTTCAGAGCAGAGAGAGGACTTCGACTGTGTATCCATTTCTCAACCTTCCACAGACATCACCCAGTGCCTGAGACACAATAGCCGCCAGAGAAGAAAGAGAAACTGTGCCAAAGAGTGGTGGACAGAGAGATTATTCAATTGCCAGCCAAGAGCCTTTGGAAATTGGAGAGATTCACACTGATTCAAAAACAGTTGAAATGCATCCTGAATGGAGGCAGGAGGAGAGTGAAGGTGACCTCTCAGAGTTTTTATTCAGGCCTCAGAAGGCGCTCATGAACACAAACCCAGATATCAGGTTTTACTTTTCTTCTTTTTTGCCATCCTGAGAGAGTTCCCCAAGCCCAGGCTTCTGTTCCCAAGGGGCTCTCCCTCCCTACTGGCCCCTCCGGCTCACTCCAAGACCCCTCCAGATGGGCCTCATCCTCCTTCAAACCCCCAGCTGGGCCCACCAGCTGGACCCTCTCAGGGAGTGAGGCCCCAGGAAGGTCCAGAGCCCACCCAGCAGGCTGGAAATAGAACAGCTGCCTGTGGCACGAGAGGGGTGTAGGGGTGAGGTTACCCCATAGGCAGTCTGGGTTGGAAATGGATGAGCTAAGAAGGGGAGCATGGGGATGGTGGTGGGGATAGTTTTGTTGGCCTTGAAAAAAAGTGTGTCAGCCCCAGAAATCTCAGCCCCGAAGTGGTCATTCTCTTGTGCAGGTCCATTGGCTCCATGCCCACTTAAACACTATGAGCATGTGGTGGTCAGTGCCCCACACTGAGAGCCCTGAAGCCTGAATCTGTTTTGGGTTCTGCCTCTGATTTTCTGTGTGACCTTGGGAAAGCCCTGCCCCTACCCAGGCATCCCTTCAAAAATTTTAGGCAGTGACTATTTATGGACTGAATGACACCTGGGCTAAACAGAACCCAAGCCCCAGCATCACTATCTGTCCTTATAGGTAGATATTATTCCCTTACCTCCTCATTCACTGACTCCTCCACTGGACTGGAAGCTCCATGGGGGCAGGGATCTTTGTCTCACTCATCACTGTACCTAGTGCCTAACTCAGTGTCCAGCACAGAGTAGTCAATCAATAAATGAGTAAATGAATGATAAAAACCACCCCAGAAAATTTCATACCCACTCACAGTTTGGCCTACAATTCTAGGGGATTCTCAGCTCACAGAAACCCATCTTTCAAGACACCCTACAGATTCATGGTCCCAGGTTAGGAGACTTAGGAAAGACTCAAGAAGGTAGGATATGCTCATTGTATTATGTACTGTGTTAAAAAAAGGTTCCCATGGGCACCATCAAGGATAGGAATGGGTGATCACAGAGCCAGAAGTGTGAGGATGTCTTCAAGCATGTCTGAGATACAGAGGCCCTGAGCCACGAAGCTACTAGAACCACTGGGCTGTCTCTGCCTAAACTCTGGCTTTACTTTATGGTAAGAAGCCTATGAGAGCACAAATTCTCCTTGATAGTTTGACTTTTTACCGCAAATGTATTAAGTGGGCCCTCTGGTTGAGACCTCAAAATCTTGGGCATTGGGTCAATTCCCCTTGGTCTGGAAAGCTTGGGAGAGTTCTGAGCCTGCAGAGATAAGGAAGAGCTCCTGAATCATGAGGTCCCCACCAAGGGGCCACCCCTTGGGAAGCCAGGCCTGGGCAGCCAGCGTGCCTTCTTCTATCCTTCTGCCTGTTCCCACACCCACTCTGACAGCTCTCTCAGTCCTCTCCAGCTTCAACAGGGATCTTTGTCCCTGTGCTGCTTGTTTACCAGGCCTGTGGTAGGCAGGCAGGTGCTTTGGATACTCTAAAGAGCTATGCCCAGGGAGTGGTTTTTGCTGTCACTTTGCTTGAGTGTTGTGTTATAGTCCTCTCTCAGTGGGACAGATATCATCTGGGAGATGCCAGGCCATAGGGAAGCTGTTTACAAGAATGGGAAAAAAACCAGGGGTTCGAAATCAGGTTGTCCTGAGTTCAAATCCTGCCTTTGCCACTTCAAAGCTATGTAACCTTTGGAAAGTCACTTAATTTTGCTGAGCCTCGGTTTTCTCATCTGTAAAGTAGGGATGACAGTATATATTCTCCAGGGCTGTTGCAAGGATTCTGTGAGATAATGCATAAGGAGCACTTAGTACAGGGCCTGGCATTTACTTGGTTTTCAGTAGACAGTAGCTATGGTTGGTGGTTAATATTGGCAAGGGCTCCTGGAAGTGTGGTCCCTAGACCAGTACCATTGGCACTACCTAGGAGTGTGGTAGAAATGTAGGGTCTCTTGTTCCACTCCAGACCGACTGAATCAGAATCTGCATTTTAATAAGATCCCCAGGTGATTCCTATGCACGTTAAAGTTTAAGAAGAGCTAGACTAGTGTCCAACCTTTAGACAGTCATGTATGAGGAATATCCACTTCTTGGAGCCTATACAGGAAATAGCTTTATGTATCCTTAATTTAAAATGGCAATAGTAGTGGTTATAGTAGTAGTGGTGGTGGTAGTAATAGGAGTAGTAAACATGTATTGAGCACGTACTCTATACCAGACACTATTTTGTGTGTCTCATAGTAACGCCACGAAGTCAGTTCTATAACCATCCCCATTTTACAAATGACGAAGCCAAGGCACAGAAAGGTTAAGTCATTTAGTGAGTGATGGAACCACAATGAAAACCCAAGCCATTTGCCTCCAGAGCTAACGCACTGATAGCATTTATAGAAGACACCGTGGTCGATGTTCAACCATTTCAGAAGGCAGCATATGACCAAGAACCAGTGGTACTGAAGGAAGAAGTCCAAGCTGCACTGAAGGCATTGGCGAAAAACAAGGCTCCAGGAGTTGACAGAATACCAATTGAGATGTTTCAACAAACGGATGCAGCACTAGAAGTGCTCACTTGTCTATGCTAAGGAATTTGGAAGACAGCTACCTGGCTAATGGACTGGAAGAGATCCATACTTATGCCATTCCCAAGAAAGGTGATCCAACTGAAGGCAGAAATTATCGAACAATATCATTAATACCGCATGTAAGTAAAATTTTGCTGAAGATCATTCAAAAGTGGCTGCAGCAGTATATCGACAGGGAACTGCCAGAAATTCAAGCCGGATTCAGAAGAGGATGTGGAACCAGGGATATCATTGCTGATGTCAGATGGATCTTGACTGAAAGCAGAGAATACCAGAAAGATGTTTACCTATGTTTTATTGACTATGCAAAGGCATTCGACTGTGTGGATCATAACAAATTATGGATAACATTGCAAAGAATGGGAATTACAGAACACTTAACTGTGCTCATGAGGAAACTGTACATAGATCAAGACGCAGTTCTTGGAACAGAACAAGGGATACTACATAGTTTAAAGTCAGGAAAGGTGTGCGTTAGGGTTGTACCCTTTCACCATACTTGTTCAATTTGTATGCTGAGCAAATACTCTGAGAAGCTGGACTGTGTGAAGAAGAACAGGGCACCAGGATTGTAGGAAGATTCATTAACAACCTGTATTTTGCAGATTACATAACCTTGCTTGCTGAAAGTGAAGAGGACTTGAAGCACTTACTGATGAAGATCAAAGACTACAGCCTTCATTATGGATTACACCTCAACATAGAGAAACAAAAATCCTCACAACTGGACCAATAAGCAACATCATGATAAACAGAGAAAAGAGAAAAGATTGAAGTTGTCAAGAATTTCATTTTACCAACCACTTGGAGTAAAGAAGAACAAAGAACACCAAAGACACAAGGAAAGTATTAGCCCAAGAGACAGAAAGGGCCACATAAACCAGAGACTTCATCAGCCTGAGCCCTGAAGAGCTAGACGGTGCCCAGCTACCACCAATGAACGTCCTGACAGGGAACACAACAGAGCGTCCCTGATGGAGCAGTAGAAGGATGGGGTGCAGAACTCAAATTCTGGTAAGAAGACCAGACTTAACGGTCTGAGACTGGAGGCGCCCCGGAAGGCATGGCCCCTGGACTCTCTATCAGTCCAGAACTAAAGCAATTTCCAAGGCCAACTCTTCAGCCAGGGATTGGACTGGACTGTGGGACGTAAAGTGATACTCGTGAAGAGTGTGCCTCTGAGTCAAGTAGATACAAGAGACCAAAGGGGCAGCTTCTGTCCAGAGGTGATATGGGAAGGCAGAGAGAGCTAGGAGCGGGTTGAATGGTCATAGGGAATCAGGGGCAGAAAGGAGGAGTGTGCTGTCACAGAATGGGGTGAGCAATTAGGGTCTCATATCAATGTATGCAAAAAATAAAATAAAATAAAAATTTGTATGGGAAAAAAAAGACGTTATTATTAAAACCCGAACTTTATCACAAAAAAAGAAAATCTCATTTTACTTGGATTCACAATCAACGCCAATGGAAACAGCAGTCAAGAAATCAAACAACATATTGCGTTGGGCAATTTGGCTGCAAAAGACCTCTTTAAAGCATTAAAAAGCAAAGATGCCACCTTGAAGACTAAGATGTGCCTGACCCAAGCCATGGTGTTTTCAATCGCCTCATATGCACTCAAAAGTTGGATGATTAATAAGGAAGACAGAAGAAGAATTGACGCCTTCGAATTGTGGTGTTGGTGAAGAACATTGAATGTACCATGGACTGCCAAAAGAATGAACAAATCTGTCTTGGAAGAAGTACAACCAGAATACTCCTTAGAAGCAAGGATGGCGAGACTACATCTCACATACTTTGGACATGTTATCAGGAGGGATCAGTCCCTGGAGAAGTACATCATGCTTGGTAAAGTAGAGGGTCAGTGAAAAAGAGGAAGACTCTCAACGAGATGGATTGACACAGCGGCTGCGACAATGGGCTCAAGCATAACGATTGTGAGGATGGCACAGGACCTGGCAGTGTTTTGTTCTGTTGTGCATAGGGTCGCTATAAACTGGAACCAGCTCGATAGCACCTAACAACAACAGCCATGTTTAGTGACCAAACAGTCAATTCCATGCTACAAACATCCACTGAGTTACTTTTCTGTGCCTTCCCGGCCCAGGCTCTGGAGATGCGAAAATGAAGAAGACACAGGCTCTGCCCTCGAGGAGCCCCCAGTCCAGTGCGGGAGACAGACACATAAATAAGTGATGAAACAAGGTGGCCTGCAATCAGGGCTGTGACTGCAAGAGCAAACAAAATGCTGTGAGAGTGGAGGAGGGGAGCTGTGAGTCTTGCCTGCAGGCATACAGGAGGATTTCTCAGCAGAGGCGGCTTTCCAGCAGTCTAGGCCAATCCCAGTTATGGCTTCCTTTGTAAATCTCCAGGCTCTTATGCATGATTAAAGTGACTTCCAGATCATACAGAGAGTCTAGGATTCTAAAGAGAAGAATTTTGGCAAGAGTGGAGAGGTGGTGGTGATCGGGAGATGAGGATTTGAGCCCTGTCTTAGGTTTTAACTCTCGGTGTAGCCATGGACAATTGGGCCCTAAGTTTCTCCAGGTCTGAACAGAAGAGGGATGGATGCTATGAATGGAATTTTAGGCCCTGATTGAGAAACCAGGGGCTTGTTGCAATTTCTGTGGGGCAGGGATTGCATCGCCTTGTCAATTGCTGTCTTCTGGGCACCTAGCCCATTGCCTCGTCCAGAGCTGCTGCTCCATAATTTGTTGAATGAATGTTGAGTGAACAGTCACAGGAAAAGGAGCTCAGAGTGGCCAGGTCCCATCCCTCCTTTATACCCAGAAACACTCAGTCCTGAATGGAGTCCAGTCAGCCTCCTCTCTCTCTCCAGGTATCTGTTCTCAACCCTAAGATAAAGTCAATTCTGCTTCTCTCCATCAAGGAAACGGATCTCTGAAGATGCCCAGCCACTGCTGTCTGGTCAGAGAAACTCAGAGCTGACAAGGCCTTCAGAGACAAGCCCATTGTACAGAAAGGGACAGAGGCTGGGAAGGAGAAAGGACTGGCCCAGTGACATGCAGGGAAGCTATGACAGAATCAGGACTGAGAACCCCATGTTCCTGTGCCTTGTATAGGGCTCCCCCATGCCCATCACTCTGCCTGCCTGACTGGGAGCTCCCTAAGGCCAGGGAACAGAGAGGTAATGGGTGAATGATGGAGAAATGTCTGTCACACAGAAAGATTGGCCTTCAAGGCCTCTGGGGCTAGATTGGAATGTACGTGTCCGGGCGGGGAGGGAGTCAGGTGTGGCAGCACCAAGGACAAGGCTGTTCATGGGCACAAGCTGGTGGGGAAGCAAAGGGCAGGGGCAGGGGCAGGGGAGCAGGCAAGCAGGAAGCTCCAGCTGGAATGCTGTGAACACATATTCCCCATTAGGCACTCCTCTTCCCCCACCCACTCTCTCCTCTGGGAGGTACAGAGGGAAGAAAGAGGATACGGTATCTAAGTGAGCTCCATTATGTGGGGACGTGTTGGCAGGAGTTCCCAGGGCAGCCCCCTCTGCCGTCTCCTGCACTAGGTTCAAGACCCTCCTCTAGGCCAGAGCCCTAGCCTGCTTGCCCGGCTTCTCTGTTTCCTTGAGGCTGGGTCAGCACTCTCAAATTCTGGCCTGGATACCCACAAGATGCCCTCAACCCATTGGCTTTAAGTCAAACACACGTGGAGTAGAATCTTTCCTGAAACACTAGGCTATGTGACCATGGGTAACTTCTCTGAGGCTCAGTTTCTGCAGCTGTAAAATGGAGAAAATGATCCCTGCCCTGCCTCCCTCCCAAAGCACAGACCCCACCAAGAATCCTCTGTGCTCCTGCCTTTTTATGGTCAGTGGCAGGGGTTTTGAGTCCCTTGCTTCTTTCTTTCCCCTCTATATCCTGGCCTAGTCTAGCAGGGAAGGCACTAAAGACTTCTCTGTGCTAGCCCAAATTGCAGGCCATTTATGTAATGAAAGTGCCTCTGACCCCTCACAACTGTCCCTTGCCTTGGCCATTCCAAAGGCAATCTCTGCAGCCTTTTTATGGCATAAAACGCAGCCACACCTTCACTGTCTCCATCCACACACACATGCATACACTATACCCATTGTTCTCAAAACTCACTAAGAAAAGGGAGGCACCTGAGTATTCCTTGAGCAGACCCTCTGTGCCAGGGCCTCCACTGAATGCTTCCTATGTATCATCTCACAAACTCCTCACCACCCTTGGGAGGGACCATTATTCTCTCTATTTTGCAGATACAAATATAGAAGCTCAGAAAAGGGAATGCCTTATCATAAATCACCCAGCTCAGAAGTGGCCAAGCCCTTACTAGAATGCATATCAGTCTGACTCCAAAGCCCATATGCCCATATTGTTCCCACCGCTCTATGCTGCCATCCCACGCTTGAGGAAGAGACAGACAAACCCAAACCAAACCTATTGCCGTAGAGTCGATTCTGACTCATTGTGACCCTATAGGCAACAGATAATTAAAACTGAATGCACCTGGGTATAGTCATATACTGGACTACTACACAGCAAGGAAAAAGAATAAACTACTGCCACGTGCAATGACATGGATGAGTCTTCCAGACATTATGTTGAACGAAAGCAACCCAACACAAAGAATAATATACTCCAGTATGCTCCATTTATATTCCATGTATACAAAGTTCAAGAACAAGCAATACCAATCCCTGAGGATAGAAGCTAAAATAGTAGTTACCCTTGGGACAGGAGGGAGGGTTACTATTGGGAAGAGGCACAAGAGAAACTTCTGGGGTACTGGAAATGTTCTATCTCTTTCTGGCTGGTGGTCACAAAGGTTGATCCATATATAAAAATTCATCAAGGGGTAGACTTAAGCTGAGTGTACTTTATTGTATGTAAATTATACCTCAATAAAAAATCCCAACGTGTCAAGAGCTCCCCCCAGATATTTGCATGGCTGGCTCCTTGTCATTCAGATCTCCCCATAAATGTCATTTCTTCAGAGAGGCCTTCCCTGATCTTCCCCCCACCTCTGTGCCCCAGTCACTCTCTATGCTATTGAATTCTTTTCTTTTGGGTAAGGGTTGTGTGCTGGAGCTGACTATCACTGGCTCACTAGAGCCAATTGTGTGTACCTTTGCTCAACTCCATGTTCAGTGACTTTACATTGATAGCTGGAAATTGGCCATGGTGGTAGTATTTACACCAGGAAAATCAGCAAATGCAACAAATCAGGACCCCCCTTCCCCAAGAGCCAGTTGTTAACCATTTACCAGCACACTCCCTGTGTATCACTATCTGAAATTATTAATTCATTTATTATTTGTTATCTCTCTCCCCTGCTAGAATGTGATCTCCATGAGAGCAGGGTCTATGGCTTATTTTCACCACAGTAAAACTGACAAGAACAGTGTTTGGCATAGAGTAGGTGCTCAATAAATGCTTGAATAAAGGTTTCATGATAATGCTGTGAGAGTACAAAAAAGGGAACAGTTAACTTTGTCCCAGTATAGGGAATATTTGAGCTGGGGCTTCAAAGATGAGGAAGAGGTTTTCCAAGTAGACAAGGGAGAAAGGCTTTCCCAGACAGAAGGAACAAAATGGAGGCATGAAAGAGCACGGGAGTGTCTGGGGTAAATGCAGCCTGTGTATAGGGTGGGAGTGATATAGAAAGGTAGGCTGGGGCCACATTGTGAAGGGTCTTAGCTCCTTGAATGAAGGGCTGATTTCTTCCCCTGTAGGCAATAGGGAGCAATCGAAATATTTTAATTAAATGAATAGTCCGATCCTTGCTGGAAAGATGCCTCTGGTGTCAGTGTGGAGGTGGAACGAACGGGGTTGGCTTGAGGTCTGGTCACCTCTCTACAGTATGCCTAAAATGAAAGGCTGGCTTTTTGAAACTTCAGTCCTTCTCACTGTTTTTCCTGTCTGTTTCCTCTCCCTCAGCCCTCAGTGAAGATGGCCCCTTTTCTCAAAGCTCAATGACCCTCCAGGCTGTAGGCCTTAGTTTCCATTGGCCACACTTTTTCTCCATCTGGCCTAGCTCAGTGTGGGCAGCCCATGTGACCCTGCCAAGACTCTCAGAGGGCGGGTGCCTTGTGTGGGCATAGGGACAGTCTGTGCCTTCTTAGCCACCCCACGCCCTGTTCTGGGCTCCATTCTGCTGAGCCCCAAAACAGCAGCTGCCACCAACATGGTTGCCTCTAGAGGAGGAGGGTTAAGGGGCCTTTGTTGTCTGGGGTGTTGCTATGCAAGGCCGGCCACAGGCAGCTCTGAGGTTGGGCTGTGGTCTAGTGTTGGGCTTATGCTTGGCAGTCAAGGCAGGCCACCCCAGCCTGGGCTCTGCTCTGGGCAGGGAGTGCTAAATTAGAGCATCCAGCCTTCCAATTTAAAGAAACAAAATAAACCTAGGAACATTCCTACTGGGGCCCCAGTGCTCCAGCCTCCAGGCAGCAGCCTGGCTCTACCCTCAACCCCTACGTTACAGAGGTCAAGGAGCTCGGTAGCCAGGGATGGCTAAAGGCTGGGCCACAGGGCAGACAGGCGGCATGGGTGGGACTGGGTTGGGGGCATTTGTCTTTGTTTCTATAATCTGTCCACTTCAGTTCAGTCTGATTCAACTCATCACACATTTAATGTCCGGCACTGGGTTAGCTTAACTCTGGGATAACAATGAGGAGTAATACTAGTATTTTTTGTTGTAGTTAGGTGCCGTCGAGTCAGTTCTGACTCATAGTGACCCTATGTACAACAAAATGAAACACAGCCAGGTCCTGGACCATCCTCACAATCGTTGCTGTTTGAGCCCATTGTTGCAGCCACTGTGTCAATCCATCTCATTGAGGGTCTTCCTCTTTTACATTGACCCTCTACTTTACCAAGCATGATGTCCTTCTCCAGGGACTGGTCCCTCCTGATAACATATCCAAAGTACGTGAGACAAAGTCTTGCCATCCTTGCTTCTAAGGAGCATTCTGGCTGTACTTCTTCTGAGATAGATTTGTTTGTTCTTCTGGCAGTCCATGGTATATTCAATATTCTTCACCAACACCATAATTCAAAGGCATCAATTCTTCTTCAGTCTTCCTTATTCATTGTCCAGCTTTCACATGCATATGAGGCAATTGAAAATACCATGGCTTGGTCAGGCACACCTTAGTCCTCAGAGTGATGTCTTTGCTTTTTAACACTGCAAAGAGTTCTTTTGCAGCAGATTTGCCCAAGGAAATCTGTTATTTGATTTCTTGACTGCTGCTTTCATGGGTGTTGATTGTGGATCCAGGGGAAATGAAATATACTAGGATTTACCCATCCAGTAATGCCTTAGAGACCACCCGGACCAAACTTCTCATGTTTTAGATGGAGAAATGAGGCCCAGAAAGGGAAAGGGAAAGGAACTGGTCCAAGATCACACAGAAAGTCAGGGGCAGAGCCAGGACTACAATGTAGGGTTCCAGTACAGAACTAACTCTACCCCAAACATACTTTGGTGAGCTTGCTGATGGAGGCTCCGGGAGGCCTCCCAGAGGTGGAGTTTTGGAGCTGGACACGGGGAGAGGGCAACTGAGGCATAGAGAACAGGCTACCCAAAGTCACAGAGGTGAGAAGTATCATAAGAGTGATTCCTAGTCAGAACCAGGAGCCTAGTGTGGCCCAAGGGTTGCATGGGTACATGGGTGTCCCTCCTTTAGAGATGAGAAAATTGAAGCACATAGAGGTTAATTAAGTGACTTGACTGAAGTGACGTAGCTAGTGTTAGATCCGGGATTTGAATAAGGTCAGTGGTTCAAATCCACCAGCTGCTCCTTGGAAACTCTATGGGGTGGTTCTACTCTGTCCTATAGGGTCACTATGAGTCAGAACCGACTTGACAGCAATGGGTTTGTTTGTTTTTTTGGTTTGGCTCTAGGGTCTGTGTATTTAATCACTACATTGTAATAGTTTTAATGATAATTGTAATAATAACTAGTGTTTATTGGATACTTGCTATGGACCAACCATTGTTCAAAGCATTTCACAAGGATTAGCTCATTTAATCCTCACAACAACCTTATGAGGTAGGAATTATTATTATTATTGTCCCCAACTTACAGATGAGAAAACCAAGGCACAGAGAGGTGAAGTAAAGAGCTAGCATTGCTTCTGCCTTTCTGGGCCTCATTTCTCTATCTACAACATGAGAAGTTTGGCCCAGGTGATCTCTAAGGCATTACCAGATGGGTAAATCTAGTATATTTCATTTTACTTGGATCCACAATCAATGCCTACGGAAGCAGCAGTCAAAAAATCAAATGACGGATTGCATTGGGCAAATCTGCTGCAAAAGACCTCTTTAAAGTGTTAAAAAGCAAAGATGTTACTTTAAATCCTGGAACGTGCTCCCACAACTACCCAGAGAGTTCTTTGCAATGGCCCAGGTAAGAGAGAATAAGAGGGGCTTTCTCAGTTGAGCAGGGTTTGGAAGTGGGGCTGGCAAGGCAGAAACATCCTAAGACCTCTCCCTACCTCAGTTGGCTAGGCTAGACTAGGGAAAGCAGAAGTAGGGAGTACAAAAGGTGCAGGACTCAAGCCACCTCCCCAAGGGAAGATAGCGCCAGAGGGCATCTTCACCAGGAACTTGGCAGTCCTATGGAGCCTGATAATTCTCAGAGACCCAGAGAATGTCAGGGCCACAATAGAGGCCCTTAGTGTGGCTATTCAGTCCAACTCCCTCATGGAAACATTGTAAAAGTTGAGGCTCAGAAAGGTGGAGGGACATGTTCAGTGTCACGCAGCTAGAAAGTAGTGGAGCTGTAGTTCACCTCCCAGTCCTCAGAGTTCTTTTCACTACCCTACCCTGCCTCCTTTTGAGCAGGACCTTGTAGTCAGAGAGGCCTGGACATGAATGACAGTGGGTTTCTCACCTGAAATCGTGGAGGCCAGAAGGAAGTGTCACAATATTTTATAAAGTCCTAAAAGGAAAGAACTGTCAGCCCGGAATTCTATTCAGAAGTGAAGTAGAAATAAAGACATTCTCAGATGAAGGAAAACTGAGAAAATTTGTCACCAGCAGATCTTATCTAAAAGAAATGCTAAAGAAAGTTCTTCAGATGAGAGGACAGTGATACCAGAGGGAAACGTGGGACGGGGTAGATTTGTTCTTTTTTGACAGATTGGCCTTCAACAACCTCCCCCAGCCCACAACTCTGTCTTTTACAGTCCCTCCCAGGCTGGTTGCCCTTTACCCCATGGAGAGGGTTAGAAAAGCTCTAGGAGTCCTGGGCCTGGGCCTATAGGCAAGGCAGAAAGCTAATGGGAATGTACATAGGATGTTCAACCCCAGAATGCAGAATGACACATAACACCACCACTACAATCTCAGGTAGGTCTCTTGTCCTCTCTGAGCCTTTGTTTCTCCATCTGGCCAATGGGGATAATTACATTTAGGGGGCTCCTATGCCCCCAACTCTTTTGTGTGGTTGAGACAAAAGGAGGCGTGAGAAGTCAGCGTGTGAAAGGCCCTGCCCAGATGGGAGGGATGTTTATTTCCATTCCTCTGCTGTCTTTCCTCCTTCCCAGCCAGCCAGGTATTGGAAAGTGGTTAGGGGGTAGCCACTGAACAACTGAGCTTCCTTTTACTTTCTCCCTGGGGCCTTTGTAGTTTGGGATTCTAGAGCTTTGATGGAAGAGGGAGGAGGTGTCTCTTCCATGAGCAGTCTGGGCTGTCTAGCTCGGGCCTCTTCCTTCCATGGATTCTTTCTGGTACCAACAGCTCCTTATTCACATATCCTGTCAAAAGAGAAGAAAGGGCCTGGGCCATCAGTGGGTGGCTCTTCCACCTAGAAGTAGCTGGGGGAGCATCAAGTGATCCATGTGTGCTCTGTACCCAGGCAGAGGGTGGGACTTCTCCAAAAGCAAGCTGGGTCCTGAATGCAAAGTTTGAGGGCCGGGGTGAACAGGGAAGCAGGGAGGAACAGCTGCTATAGCTGGGTTACACGGGAAGAAGGACAGAAATGCAGCCGGGTCGGTACTCAGGACATTTGCTTCCAGAGGAGCCCAGAGATCTGGCTTCTAAGCCCATTGACTCACTTGCCAATCTTGGACATGCTCTTTTCTGTCCTTAAGTCTCAATATTCCCATCTGTATTTTGTGCGTGTGTGCATGTGTGTGTGTGTGTGTGTGTGTGTGTGTGTGTGTGTGTGTGTAGGGGAGGGTTGGACTACTGCCTGTAAGATCCCTTCAGGCTCTGACATTTATGGTCCTAATTAAGTGAGTTAATCCCTAAGGCAGTAGGCTGAGGGAGGAGAGGAGCTTTGAAAGCTCTCAGGTGGAGTAAGTACAATGTGATCCTCGCTGGAGCACTTTGTTGCTAACTGAGGACCTGGGAGTTCTGAGTCCGCTAATTATCATCTACATAACCTTGAGCAAGTCATGTAATGTCCCTTATGTCCTAAGCACAGCTTTGTTTTTCTCCCATTGTCTCCACCTCAGTAGGACGTTGTCATCTCAGTGGGCCATGTGGAGGACAAGGAGATCCTCTTTGCCTATGATGGGAGGGCTTGCAGGACTGCTCTGAGAGGAGTTAGCAACAGCATGGTTTCCACATCCTTCTTGGCCTGGCCCCCTGAACAGCCTGGCTCCTTGGCAGTCTGGCAAAAGGGTTTCTTCCCCCCCGCCCCACCCAGGAGCTTTAAGCAAACCGGCTCCCATTTGACTGATTCTCCTGAGGTGATCACATGTCTGGGCTGTACTGCTCCGCTAGCAGGTGAACCCCTAGCAGATGGCAGAGGGTTTTGGCAACCCTACTTTCACTGCTTACCCAGAGGTGACGTCACATGCTTCTTCACAGGGCTTTGAATTAGGCTGGGACAAGCATGAGGGGATTAGGACCAGTGAAGGAGATGGCTATGTTGGGCCTTCCACTTGTGCTCTTACAGGACACACGTGGAGAGGAAAGGAAGCTCTTTGGAGACATGGCAAGTTGAGAAAGCAGAGTTCTCGGAGCATTTAGAGAAGCTGTCTGGCTGCAGTAGTTGGAGAAGGGCAGAGAAGAAGGGAGGTCAACTGTGAGGGGAGAAGGCCAGGTGCTGCCTCAGGTCCAAACCAGGTAGAAAGGGAGAGATACCTAGCTCTAGCACAAGGCACATGGCTTCCTCAAAGACTACAGGAAGTGAAGGGGTGAGGAAGAGTAGGGAAGCTCCAGAAAGGCCTAGGTGGTGTATGAAGCCTAATCAAGTTGAACAGAGTAGCCTGACCCAGCAGCCGTGGCTGAGCCACCCCCAAACCTCAATTCAGGGCAAGCCAGTGGCTGAGCTCTTGTCACTGTGCTTTGCTCAGTTTTGTCCCCTCCACAGAGTTGAGTGTGTGGGAGGGTTGCCAAAGATTCTCTGTACAGAAGAATTCTAAAGAGATAAAAAGATAAATTTTGGGTGTGGTCTAAGGCTCATTGAGAAAGAGAACTACCCTTCACTCTGGTTAGCATCTGACGCTCCCTCCCTATTTGGGCAAAATTACCGTTTGTGTGGGTCTTGGTGGAAGACAGACTCCATCTTCCACTATAGAAGCCCAAATAGCTCCTTTTCCTAGCCCCCTAACAGCCAATCAGGTGCCTTCTATGTAAAGAAGCAGGGACATTTACGAACTTATTCTCAATTTCTGCGTCAACTGGCAGGGCATGGGGATAGTGAACTATACCAGAGGTAGAGTGCTAGCCTGACTGTTCCTTGGCTCTGTGACATGCTTCCCTGCCTTGATGGGTATTTTACCTTTCTCCAAGATTTGTTCTCCACCTTCCCCAACCAGACTGTGAGTGACCTCAAAGCCTCCCATCACATTCTTTTTCAGTTTAACTTAGCTGGAGTCAGATTCAGCCAAAACCCCTGCTGGATACTGCTCCTACTGGCTAAAAGTCAAGAACCAGGGTACTTGTCCTAGCTCTAGAACACACTCAATGCATAATGAGAGGTTGGGCCAGGTCAGTCTAGGTTCCTTGGGTAATGGAGCAACACATTGAAGTGTCCTATTTCCAAGCCCTTGGGCTAAGGCGCACAGTAGGTATTCAATGAATGGAGGAATGCATAAATGATTAAGAACAATCACCTACACCCCTAGCTATCCCACCCCCTGTCCTCTATGTCAGACCACATCTACTCCTGATCACCAGTCTGCCCTGGGCTTCCACGTCCACCCCACCTCAGAGAAAAGGAAAAGAAAATCAGTCATGGGATGCCAGAGCTAGCCTGGCCCTTACTCTGCCAAGTCCAAAGCCCTCCCGGCCCATGTGAGGAGACCAAGGCCCAGAGAGAAGAAGGGACTGTCCAAAGGTCACACAGCTTTAGGACTTGGCTCTCCTGCCTTCAATGTAATACATGTCAGGAATTTTTGCTAAGTTTGTGTTCCAGAGGTCCCACTCCAAAGCAAGTCCCTCCCAGAATGCATTGGGACTTCAAAGCATGGCAGGATGGCATCTGGGTTCTCCCCACTCCCTTTCGCCCCCAGCACTCCTGGGGCTAGAGAGTGGGAGTGCCTTTGATCAATCAGGAGTGTTGACTGTCCTTCACTGGGCCTGACAGCAGAGATGAGCCAGAGGCTGGCCCATGCCCTTTGGTTGCTGGGGAAGCACACAATGTCACCAGAGAGAAAGTCCAGTCTCCAGCCTGGGGCACCTGCATCTGGGGCATGCCACCCAAGGCCTGTACAGGTGGCTGGCAGGGGGGACCTCAGCTCGGGGATGTTTGTGCTAATCCCTGGCAATGGAAGCAGTGTGATAGTTAGGCTGATGTCTCCAGGGTGGACTGCTACTCAGCGCGGGGGGCCTTGCTTCCCAGCCGTTTTCCATTCCCACATTCCTCCCCTCAATCCCTGTTTCCTGAAGACCCCAGATTCTACAACCAATTATCATTTTCTCAGATAAGGTTGTGGGTGTGGAAGAGAAGGCCCTGGACTGGGAGTCTGGATACCTGGGCTCTACCATTGTCTTGCTGTGTGATCTTGAGTCAGTCCCTTACCTTCTCTGGACCTCAGTCTCTCCAGCTGCAAGACATGGGGGCTGAGGTAGATGACACTCTCCTTGTGTTGCTACTTTGTGAGATTCTGAATCAGGGAATGTGATTTTTGATTGATGACAACCCATCCATACATAGGGAATGCTTATTCTCTGTCCTGTCAAGCTCAGTTAGGTGTCTCAGAACTCTAGTCCCCTGTGGCCGTGCCCCTGAACCCAGTGTTAAAGGAGAGTCTTTGGACAGGCTTTGATCAGACTGGGAAAGGAAAAGAACAGAAAGAAGTACAAATCGTGTGTTCAAACTAAAAAATGCCCCATCTGTCCTTGGACCCACAGCCAAGCACGGGGACCAGGGATGGGGATAAAGCCAAGAAGCCTGATATTTGATAAATCCAAGAACAAGGAGTCCAGGTCTCCTCTAAGAACAAGGTTTCAGTGTCTAGAGCTCACATTTTACTCCAGAGCCCAGTGATGCTTAGGTCAAGTGCCCTTTCTTAGGGAAGAAGATCATGCTATGAGACCCTTCCCAGTCAATGAAGGGTGGAGGCTTGAGCTAGGTCTCCTAGCCCAGTCTACATTACACCTGGAGGCCTGGTTCCCAGTAGAGCCGGGAACAACCTCCTTTCACCTGCACCTACAATAATGCAGGCCTTGCTCCTTAAGACTGGGAAAAACCTGTACATCAAACACCAAGCTGGGACTGCCAAGCAAAGGGGGTTCTCTACCAGAGTTTTTCTCACTCAGGGATTCCTGAGGCCCACTGGCTTTTGGACTGGAAGAAAACAAAGAGGTAGAAAGCCTCCTGCAGTGGAGGGTGGTTGAACAATCCTTGGCAGTGTGCTGTGGACCAAAGAGGGTTGAGGGCATGGAGTGTCACTGGGAAAAGAAGGGATTTCACATTGCCTGTTCCCTATGTGCCAAGAGCTTTGCCTACTTCTCTTATTCAGTCTTCACAACAACCCAGAGGAGAGGTATTCTTGGCCATATTTTATAAGTAAGGAAACTGAAGCATAGAGAGGCTAATGGGCCTTCCCAGACTCCCAACAGCTCATAAGTCAGAGTCAGGAGTCAGAGCCAGTTTTGTCTCCAAATCCCATGGGTTCTCTCCCTCCCCTTTATCACACTGATGTAGTCCACAACAGCAAAGCATATTTCCAGCAAGAGAGGTCGGTGAAGGATTCACAGAGGAGGTGGCATTCAGGATGGGGCTTAAGGATAGACGTTTGGTATAGGTGGACAGGAAGGAGAGTATTCCAAGGGTATGGAGAAGTGTTGGGAATGGGATGGGGTCGATAAAAGACACGGATGGGGTCAAGACATGGAAAGGTACATTGCAAGGACAGCAAGGAGGTCAGATTGGCTAGCAGGAGTAGCTGGGAGAATAAAAGATGAGGCTCAAAAGATAGTTTGAGTGCCAACTGTGGGGGGTGGGGCAGAGCTTGAATATCAGAATAAGGAATTTGGCCTTCATCCTGTAGGCCACAGGGAGCCATTGAAGAATGTTTAGCAAGGGAAGGGCCACGGTGTCAATGTGGAGGATAGATTTGAGGGGAGAAGATGAGACCAGAGACATGAAAACTCTAAAGAGGGAAGGAACAGTGTGGAAGGAGAAAAAGAGAGGGAGGGAGACTTAAAACATTCAAATGAGTGGGACTGAAGACCCTCTAGGTGTTTCAGGGGGTAAGAGAAAGGAATGAAAGTAATGCCCAGGTTTCTTGTGGATGAGTGAGAAACCATCTCAGTTGAAGAATATGGAAGGAGGAAGAGGTTTGAGATGCAGGGTGAGCATAGAGAGAAATGCAAGTGCATTGTTGGCTCTGGTGGGTTTGAGGAGCCTGTGGGGCATTCCAGGTAAAGGTATGTCATAAGCAGTAAGAGATAAGGAGATAAGGAGAGAAACTAGCTATAAAGAGAACAATTTGGGCATCATCAGCCACTTACTAGTTGGTTAATCTTAGGCAAGTTACATAACCTCCCTAGACCTCAGTTTCTTCATCTGCATAATGGAGTAATAGCAGTACTGACTTCATTGGGTTACTGTAAAGATTAAATGAATTAACATATGCAAAATGCTTAAACAGTGCCTGACACAGAGTAAGCACTCAATTAACCTTGGCTGTTATTACTATCAGCATAGAGGTGGTAGTTGAAATCTGAGTGGTGGGTAAAGTCATACAGGCAGTGTG
The DNA here is from genome assembly GCF_000243295.1 of Trichechus manatus latirostris. NCBI lineage: Eukaryota > Metazoa > Chordata > Mammalia > Sirenia > Trichechidae > Trichechus > Trichechus manatus. The sequence continues at coordinate 4,822,204 of NW_004444006.1, read as the reverse complement.
TGAAGGGTGAGAAGAGAAGTGGGCCTGACCCAGACAGAGCTCAAGGAGTACCAACCTGTATGGGATGGGCAGAGAGACCCTAGGGAAACTGGCCCGAGACTGTCAGGAGTGTGCCAGTGACCCAGGCTGGGGAGGGCCTGGGTGTTCAGTTTTGATCTCAGTAGGTTCCAGTGTCCACCTCCCTGTGACAGAGTCTTTCTGCCTGTCTTGACATCCAGCTTTTTAAGCTGTGATAGCTACAGGCATTTTGGCGCTCCAAGGGTCGCTGTTTCATCTTTGCTCACTTGGTACCCCATTCCCACACATTGAGCCTACAGTCAAACATCTCCATGTGCCATGGTACTGAGCAAAGTAAGATCCCCACTTGGCCAAGGGTTCCCACTGTGGGCCTGAGACTGGTCTTGTCTCCTCAAACTCCCTTCTGTGGATGGGGTGCCATCTGTCTCCCTTGCCCCTCTCCCCCCAGGCAGAGGGGGTAGATGAGCTCATGACTTTGAAGTACTTTGAACACCCTCAGGAATCCAAGGCAGGCCCAAGCCCTAACTGCCCCCCAGAGGCAATGCAAGTGCTGCCAGAGGAAGAAGGGCCTTCTTGCTTTTTGCCAGTCTTGCAACAGGCCATGTGCAGCCCCACTCCTACCCCAAGAGCAGGGAAGCCCTATTTGCACATTCTAGTCCTAAGCAGTGGGCAGGCTGGAGGCCCAAGCAGCAAGCAGCCCCAGGCAGGACAGGCATGCAGGTCCCCTCCCTAATGATCTCACCTTTCCAGCCCTCCCAGCGTGTAGCATCTTGCAGAGCCAGATAGTCAGGCTCACACCTGCAGTGGGATCCAGAGACACACGTGGGGCTTCCCAGGCTCTCTAGGCTGCCCATGCTTGTATTGTAAAGCCCAGCCAGCCTGTCTCCACGGGGGTCCCTACAGAGGCAGCCGGGACTGAAGGAGGGTGCACAGAGGCTAGAGCTTCAGGCTTCTTTGGTTCACTCCTCCTTTTGGCAGGAGGAAACATAGTGGGACATGAGGACACTGAAACAAGTAACTGAAGGAAGCTGGGTCTCTTGTACTGGGAAGAACACCGGATGTGGAGTCAGGACAAGGTGTAGTCCCAGCTCTGTCCTTGATTGACTGGGCAGATTTGGATAAGTGACCTTTCACCCTTGTTGTGCTGAAACAGATTCGATTTGAATCCCTTTTATGTGCCAGACACACAAGATTTCCTTTCATCCTAAGAATGCCTCTTTACAGATGAGGAAACTAAGGCCCAGAGAAGTGAAGTGACTTGCCCTAGGTGAAACAGCAGGGAAGTGGTGGAGCTAGTATGCAAATCCAGGTCTAGCTGAATCCAGAACCCATGTGCTCTCCATTGTGCCTGACTGCCTCCTGTTGAGAATGAGAGAATGAGAAGCTCATTGTTGCTTAACTAGTAAGTGGCTGAGTCAGAATTCCAAAACCAGTGCTTCTCCACACAGGATAGAGGCTACCCTGAAGTGCCTGAAACACAGATATCTAGGTGTTGCCCACAACCCCTGCATATCATGCCCCCACCCCGCCACTGGAGGAGGCCAAATTCCTAGACATGTGGATCAGAGAAGGCTTGAAGGCTTCCCATCTGCAGCTCACCAGAATGGGGACCATCTTGTTTTTCTTCTCAGCTTCATGTGGACTCTTCTTCCTACCAGTGAAAGCTTAGGTGGTCATCTTACCTCTCTATGCCTGGTTTCCTCCTCTGCAAAATGAGAGTAATATTACTTTACCTTGTAGGATTGTTATGAGAATTAACCAAAATAACTCATGTGAAGGAGATGGAGTTCAAGAAGAGCTGGAATCAGGGAGGAAGTGGCCTAAGAATGCCTCACCCATGTATAGCACCTTCGAGTTTACAAAAACACGGACACGTTTATTTCTAGACCTCTTTTGTTCTGCTCAACATACCAGATGGTGATGGTGTATTGATGGCGGTGGTGGTAGTGGTGGGTTTAGGGAGGGTGGTGGTGGTACATATGAAACATAACATGTATCGAATTTAAACACCTCTGTACCCTCTGATCATTAATTTTGCATTAGGAATTGGACAAGTACATTAAAGGTGTCTATTGTCTCCTTGTTTGTATTAGCCAAAAATGGAAAACAACCAAAAAATCCAACAATAGGGGATTGGTTAAATAATTTCTGATTATGGTACATTGTTGTTGTTAGGTATTGTCGAGTCAGTTCAGACTCATAGTAACCCTATGTACAACAGAAGGAAACACTGCCCAGTCCTGCACCATTCTCACAATCGTTGCTATGTTTGAGACCATTGTTGCAGCCACTGTGTCAATTCATCTTGTCGAGGATCTTCCTCTTTTTCATTGACCCTCTATTTTACCAAGCATGATGTCCTCCAGGGACTGGTCCCTCCTGATAACATGTCCAAAGTATGTGAGATGAAGTCTCACCATCCTCACTTCTAAGGAACATTCTGGCTGTATTTCTTCCAAGACAGATTTGTTTGTTCTTCTGGCAGTCCATGGTATATTCAATATTCTTTGCTAACACCATAGTTCAAAGCCATCAATTCTTCTTTGTTCTTCCTTATTCGTTGTCCAGTTTCACATGCACATAAGGCTATTGAAAACACCATGGCTTGGGTCAGGTGCACCTTAGTCCTGAAAGTGACATCTTTGCTTTTTAACACTTTGAAGAGATCTCTTGCAGCAGATTTGCCCAACGCAATGCGTCATCTGCTTTCTTGACTGCTACTTCCATGGGTGTTGATTGTGGGTCCAAGCAAAATGAAATCCCTGACAACTTCAGTCTTTTCTCCGTTTACCATGATGTTACTTATCAGCCCAGTTGTGAGGATTTTTGTTTTCTTTATGTTGAGGTGTAATCCATACTGAAGGCTGTGGTCTTTGATCTTCATCAGTAAATGCTTCAAGTCCTCTTCACTTTCAGCAAGCAAGTTTATGTCATCTGTATATCACAGGTTTTTAATAAGTCTTCCTCCAATCCTGATACCCCATTCTTCTCCATATAGTCCAGCTTCTCGGATTATTTGTTCAGCATACAGATTGAATAAGTATGGTGAATGGATACAACCCTGACGCACACCTTTCTTAACTTTAAACCATGCAGTATCCCCTTGTTCTGTTCGAAGGACTGCCTCTTATGGTACAGACAGTACACATAATAGAATGAGAGTACACTTCCAGTTAAAATGGTAACACAGCCCCTTTGTACTAAACACAGAGTGATGAACGATTGATACACTATAAAAACAGAAGGCTCCAAAGACAGTCAGGCTCAAAAAATGAGATGCACAGCATGCACAGAAATGCAAAACAGCCAGAAGAGCTGTAGCCAGGCCTGCCAGCCTGTGAGTCAGAACGCAGGTGGGAGTGGCCAGGACTCAGCTCCTGTGGGTTCTAAAAGTGCTCTATTGTGGGACAGAAGGCTGAAACCAGGCTCAGTTCTTGAAGCCAGGGGCTGACGGTGGGGGTGGGTGGGGGATGAGGGCTGGAGGGGAGGGGTAGAGTAAGGGGGTCTTCTGGAAAAGACAGCTGCCAGCTGCTGCTGGAAGTTCTGACTACAAGGCAGCCTGGGCCCTGGGGAGCTGGGAGGAGCCAGACCTAGCCTCATGACCAGGAAGTGAACTGAGACATGAGGGCTCCACAGGGAGAGTAGGAAAAGGCCCCTTACATCCCATAGGACAGGAACTCTGAGACACCATTATAAGACCTGATTCTGGGCTGGGGGACCTAGAAGGTCAATAGAGGCAACCACAAAACCACTAGACAGAGAGGAGTAAGCACTGAGGGAACGATATAGACAATAAAACATGAGCACAAACAAAACAGCACCAACCCTCCCCTCTCCAAATGAGGCTGCAAACCAAAATTCCAAAACATAAAGAAATCCAATGCTCAGAGAGAGCCAACAAAATCTACAATCTGCACATAAATTTACTCCAGATGAAGTTTTGGAAAACAAGCTGACATATTTTGAAAACGAGAATGTCTAGGATGTTCACAGAGATAAATGAAGGGAGATATTCCTTAAAAGAACAAGACATGATTGCACAAAAGCAGAGAGATATGGAAAGAAAATAAACTAGAAATCTTGGAAATAAAAAAATATGGTCTTTGAAATTAAAAAAGAGGAACCTCAATAGATGGGATAAACTCTAGCCTGGACACAGTCATGGAAACAATTAGTGAATTGGAGGCTAGTTCTGAGAGATTCAAACCAGGATAAAGAAACACCAACTTTGAAAGAGAACATAACAGCCATGAAGCCTGGCATTGAGAGGCTCTAGCCTATGTCTAACAGAAGGTACAAATGGATAATAGAAAAATATGGGGAAAGGCAATACCTGAAGAGATAGTAGCTGAGAATTATCCATATTGGCTGAGAATTTCCCAGAACTGAAAGAAGGTGTGAATTCTCAGGGGGAAAGGTCACCCCAAAGACTGAGCATAATAAATAAAAATAAATCTATACCTAGACATTTGTGAGAAGTTAGCAGATCATCAAAGGTAAAGTGAAAATCTTAAATGCTACAGCAAAGACCCATCACCTACAAAGCAGCAAGCATGCATACAATACTGCATAGCTATGAGCATGAGGCAGGGCCATATACGTGGTGATGATGATGATGACCATTGTGACACGATGATAGAGAAGAATATTGTTGAGTTTTATCAGGCAAACCACCTCTAAAGATGGCCAAAGACATGGTTTCATAGCTTTCAACTGCACCTCCTCAGTATTCCTGCTGGTCTCCCACTCATTTTCCAGTCCTTGTCTTGACCACACCCAACAATTCCTCCTCTCCCAAGATGGAACAACCATTTTCCTTTCTTTATTGCTACCACCACAGAGTGTGTGTGTGGGGGGTGGGGGGCACGTCCTCATGAAGCTGTGGCCTCAAAAGAGCCTCCCAGGACAGTCCACGTTCATGGACTGGAAGACTTACTATTGCTAAGATGTCGATATTACCCAAAGAAACACATAGATTCATTGCAGTCCTTATCAAAATTCCAACAGTCTTTGTTGCAGAAATGGAAAAACCAATCCTCAAATTTATATGGAACTGCAATGGGCCCAAAATAGCCAAAACAATCTTGAAAAAGAAGAACAAAGTAGGAGGACTCACATTTTCCAACCTCAAAATGTACTATAAAGCTACAGTAATCAAAATAGCCTGCAACTGGTATAGTGATAGACATATTGACCAATAGAATAAAATTGAGAATCCAGAAATAAACCAGCACGTCTATAGTCAATTGATTTTGACAAATGTACTAAGTCCACACAAGGGGGAAAAAATAGTCTCTTTAATAAATGGTACTAGGAAAACTGGATTTCCACATGCAAAAATAAATAAAACTGGATCCATACCTCACATCATACACAACAATCAACTCAAAATGGATAAAGGATCTAAGTATAAGACCTAAAACCATAAAACTCTTAGAAGACAATACAGGGGTAATGTTCTTAGAAGAAAATACAGGGGTAATGCTTCAGAACTTAGTATTTAACAATGGACTCTTAGACATGACACCAAAAGCACAAGCAACAAAACAGAAAAATAGATACATTGGACTTTATCAAAATTAAAAACATTTGTTTATCAAAGGAATTTATCAACAAAGTGAAGAGACAATCTGTAGAATGGGAAAAAATGGGGGGAACCATATATCTGATAAAAGTTTAATATCCAGGATATATACAGAACTCCTAGAACTTAACAACAAAAGATTAACAATCAAATTTTAAAATGACCAAAAGACTTGAATAGATATTTCACCAAAGAAGAAATATACATGATCAACAAGTACGTGAAAAGATGCTCAACGCCATTAGCTATTAGGGAAATGCAGATTAAAACCACAATGATATATCACCTCCCACCCACTAAGATAGCTATGATTTCTATCATAGGAAAACAGATGTTAGTGAGGATGTGGAAAAATTGGAACCCTCATCCATTGCCGATGGGAATGCAAAATGGTAGTCATTGTGTAAAACAGTTTGGCGGTTTCTCATAAAGTTAAAAACAGATTTACCATATAATCCAGCAATTCCACTCCTAGGCGTATACCCAACAGTACGGGAAGCAGGTACACAAGCAGATACATGTGCACCAGTGTTCATTGCAGCACTATTCACCATAGTAAAAAGGTGGACACAACCTAAACGTCCATCAACAGACGAATGGATAAACAAAATGTCGTACCTACCTACAATGGAGTATTACTCGCTGTAAAGAGAAATGAAGTCCTTCACCAAAGAAGATATACAAATGGCCAACAAGCACATGAAAAGATGCTTAATATCATTAGCCATTAAAACCCGTTGCCAGTGAGTCAATTCTGACTCATAGCCACCCTGTAGGACAGATAGAACTGCCCCAAAGGGTTTCCAAGGCTATAACCTTTGTGGAAGCAGACTGCCACATCTTTCTCCCACAGAGAGGCTAGTGAGTTTGAACTGCTGACTTTTTGGCTAGGTTAGCAGCTGAGTGTTTGACCACTGTGCCACCAGGGCTCCTTAGAACTACCGTATGACCTAGCAATTCCACTCCTAGGTGTATACCCAAGAAACTGGAAAGCAGTGACACAAACAGACACACACATCAGTGTTCATTGCAGCACTATCCAAATCACCCAAAGGTGGAAAGAACCTAAATGTCCATCGACAGATGAATGGATAAACACAATGTGGTACATATGTACAATGGAATATTACTCAGCCATTGTGGTGCGATTAATTACCTTTGTGGGTGGCCTTCCTAGCCATGGTCTTGTAACTCCCACCCTGGTGATTTCATGATAGGGTAATTGTGGCCTACCAAGGGGATTGGTCAGGTTTGCCTTAAAATAGCCAATTCCAGAGCGGAGGGGAAGAGTCCACCACCACTAAGGAAGGAGAGATCAGCAGCAGAGACCCAGCAGCAGAGACCCGGCAGCAGGAGATGGTGTAGTAGGCTTCCCAGCCCACAGAGAGAGAAAGCTGAGTGCCTTTAGGCAGAGACTTGAGGGCCAGGGAGAGGCGTGCCTGTGAGCACCGCTGGGGAGAGGCTACCCTAATGGAAGAACTGTATCCTGAGAGTTCTTGAGCCTGAATTGTAACTGTTACTTCCCTAATAAACCCCATAATTGTGAGTATTGACTGTGAGTTCTGTGTGGCCATTGCGATGAATTATCAAACCCAGTAGAGAGTGCTGTGGGAGGGATGGTTGGTGTCAGAATTGGTAAAGATGGCGGAGAGAGGAGGCATGTCTGACCCCTGCCTCATGGGAATCAGCCTTGCATTGTTGATCTTTGTTCTCCTTCCCCCTTGTGGGGTTGGAGGAGGTCAGACACTGCCCCCATGCCATTTTTACAGCCATAAAGAGATATGAAGTCCTGGTACATGCTACGAAATAAGTCAGGCACAAAAGGATAAATATTGTATGATCCCACTTATATGAAATGTCTAGAATAGGCAAATGTATAGAAACCAAAGTGTATTAGTGGTTATCAGGGACAGGAGGGAGGAGAACAGGGGAAGTCATTGGGAAGCGTTGAGTTTATGTTTATGGGGATAGAAAATTTGGCAACAATTATTGGTGACAGTTGCACAACATAACTAGTATAATGGATATCACTAAATTGTACACGTGAAAAATGTTGAATGGGTGAATGTTGTGTTATATATATATATATATATTTACAACAATAAAAATGCAAATAAAGTATATTTCAAAAAGAGAGAGAAAAATGAAGTCCTGAAACATGTTACAACATGGATGAACTTAGAAATCATTATGGTGAGTGAAATAAGTCAGTCACAAAAGGACAAATATTGTATGATCCCACTTTTATGAAATACCTAGAACAGGCAAGTATATAGAGACCAAAGTCTATTAGGAGTTACCAGGGGCAGGAGGGAGGGAGAAAGGGGAAGTCATTGCTTGTGGGACACTGAGAGTCTGTTAAGACTAATAGAAAAATTTAGAAACATAATGGTAATGGTTGTATAACATGATGAAAGTAAGTAGTTCACTGAATTATACATGTAAAAATTTTGAAATGGCAAATTTTTGTTATTTATATTTACCACAATTTTTTTTTAAAAAGAAAGAGCCCCCAAGTGCACTGAGCTTTGCTTTGGAGTAAGTGATTCAGATACCAGCCCTTTACAAAACGACCACTATCTCCCTCAAATTTAATATATAAGGACAAAGGAGTGCTGGCCCTTGTGAGGTAAGGAGGGCTTCCCATAGACTTTGGAGTCAAGAACCCTTCCTTGGTGACTTCCTGACTATATGCCCTTGTTGGGTAAATTATTTCTGAGCCCCAGTTTTCTCATTTATGAAATGAGGATAATAACTTGCCTAACAGGATGGTTGTGCAGAATAAAGGGGACACTAGAAACAAACAGCAAAGTGCTATGTAAGGTGTAAGGTAGCAAATTATTACTACCACCTCTCCCTGTTCCCAGCTGTTTTGGAATCCAGCTCCTTCCCCTGAGTGATTTCAGTTAATCCTCAAAAGAACCCTATGGTATGGGTAATATTATCCCCAGTTTACAGAGGAGAAAACTGAGGCTCAAAGAAGTAGAAGGTCTAACTAACTGGTAGTAAGTGGAGGAACCAGGACTTAAACCCAGTCTGTCTTACTCTGTATCAATTTTTTCCTGCTGTGCCTGTATGTAGACCATGTCCGAAAACTCTGGGGTTGGTGGGAGGGGGGAGTGAGGGAGGAATTGCTCTGCGGGAACCCCCACTCATCTGGGAGACTGAAAAGGCAGGATCCAGTTCCCAGGCTGAGATCTGGGGACAGATGCAGAGCAAAGGAGCTTGAGAGGTTGGGGTCAGGGAGGGGTAGACAGCCAAGGGGAGAAAGCTTCTGACTCCACCTCAGCCAAGGACCACGCCAAGCAACTAGCCTGTCTCGCCAATCTCTGTAAGTTTGGAGTTTAAAGCTAGACTCCACTCCATAAAGCTTTCTGTGTCTCAGTTTCCTCATCTTTCTATTAGGGATAATAGCAATCTCTACCTTGCCAAGTTGTGGGAAGGATAAAATGAGATAGTGCATGTAAAGCACTTAGTACCATGCCTCACACAGGGTAGGCTCTCCACACCGCTTCCCATCACCTTCTCAACTCTCACCTCCAGGCTCTGCCCCAGCTCCTGACTCCAACAGTGTTTCCTTGCTCCTTGTTCTTCCAGACTGCCTGGTTGTTTGGAAAGATGGCAGTGTCTGTGGCTGGGCAAGCCTCTCATAAGTGCTGAATAAGAGTGGAATATCCGTTCATTCTTTTACTCATTTATTCTAAAATTTACTAATCACCTACTATGTACCAGGCACTGTTCTAAGCACTGGTAATAGAGCAGCAAACAAAACAGACACAGCTCACGGTCCAGTAGGGATGATGTCCACCACCTCACGGAGGCCTTGGATGCAATCCTACGCCCTGGTCAGCTGCCATGTTATACATTGCTTTTCATCTCCCTGTGAACTTCCCTGCCCTGTGGCCACAGCAGATAATCCAAGAGACTGTCTTATATACCTTCTGCCTCCACACAACTATTCTAGCCCAGACTGGGAAATGCTGCTCCTGACTATAAAGCATAGGCTCTGGAATCCACAGACCTAGAATCAAATCCTGATTCTGTTGCTCACTAGCTCTGTGACCTTGGGCAAGTTCTGTAACTTCTCTGAGCTTCTGTTTTCTCATCTACTAAATGGGCATAATAATAGCACCTGAATTGACTTGACAGCAACAGGTTTGGTTTTTTTTTTTTTTTTTTTTCATAGGGCCAGTGTGAGGATGAAATGAGATAACACATTTAGTGCTTGATGTGCCTGGTACATGGTAAGTACTCAAAGCAGCTTAAATGACATGATGATGATGATGATGATTATCATTACCTGACCCAGGGTGCCATAAACCTTTGGTTCTATGCCCAACCTCAGTTTCTGAAGATATGTCTATTCTTGGCCCTGTGTTGTTGTTGTTAGGTGTTGCTGAGTCAGTTCCAACTCATAGCAACCCTACGTACAACAGAATGAAACACTGCCTGGTACTGTGCCATACTCACAATCATTGCTATGCTTGAGCCCATTGTTGCAGCCGCTGTGTCAAGCCGCCTCATTGAGGGTCTTCCTGTTTTCACTGACCCTCTACTTTACCAAGCATGATGTCCTCCTCCAGGGACTGGTCCCTCCTGATAACATGTCCTGGCCCTGTAGCCAGGCCAAAATCCCTGTGGCAACCTTCCTGGAGGCCCTCCTATCATGACTCTGGGGAAGCCAGTCTGGATGTCAAAGCCCACTCTTTGGTGTCCGCATAGCGCAATGTATAGAACACTGACTCACTCCCTTACCTCCTTCGGATTTTGCTCAAATGTCCACTTCTCAAGGAGGCCTTCCCTGACCACTCCATCTAAAGTTGCAAACCCCCAGCATTGCCAGTCCCCCTTCACTGCTTTACTTTTCTCCATAACGCTTATCACTATCTTTCGTACTACATATTTTGCTTATTTATTCTTTTTTATTTTATTTTGGTATGTCTCTTCCCTCTAGAATGTGAGAAGGAACAGACTGTCAACTCTGTTGGACAGAGCAGGCCCAGGGCAACTGGCCAAGAGATAAGCCAGCTACTCCAAGTTGCTAGTTAATAACTCCAGGACAGTCTCTTCCTTGAGCTGAGCCTCTGTTTGTCAATCAGAACCATAAGGTGGGTGGTAGTGGTGATCTCAAAAGGCCTCCTCAGCTCTGACTTAGAACATGTTGTACTTTTGTGCCAGGTTCTCATGGCATACAGGACAGTGTCCTGCCCTTAGCTTAGACTAGCCTGTCCTAGCAAGTTGTGCCACAGGCAATGTCTTGGGGCTACAAGCAGAATTCCTCTGGCTCCTCAAAATCACCTTCCCCCATTCCTGGCCTTTGTCAGGGAGGCCCTTGACTTGGGGTTAGGGTGGCCTGGTTCCCCTCTACAGATGGTAGGAGTATTCAACCTCAGCTCCTTGTCCTGGCAGGTGGGTCCTCAGCCTAGTGCCCTCCTCGCCTCTGACAACACTGCCACAGGCCATGGCTGGCTGTTTGCTCCCCTTAAGGCTAAGCTGTTCAACATAATGCTATCACATGTTCTCATGAGCTGCCATCTCTGTTCAAGGGTTGCCTTACAGATTGCAAATGGGGTGAAACAACTCCATAGGACAGCTAACTGATTCTGGGACCACTGGCTCCTGGGTGCCAGTCCTGCCTGATATTCTGTCTTCCCCCTTTTTCTGAATATGTGCTATCTGCTAGGGCCCAGCAGAGGAAGGGCATACACCTAGCACCCGGATCCTCTCTGACCCACTGCCTTGCCAAGAAAGAGGATCCATCTGGAGGAGACAGCTGTCTGCACCCCAGCATGGGGCACCTCCATTGATGCATTTGTCCAGTATTTATTAGGTGACTACTATGGTCACAACGGTCTGATCCCATTGTGCATGTGGTCGCCAAGAGTCGAGGCCAACTTGACGGCAGCTAGCAACAACTATGTACCAAGCACTGGTTTAGGAACTAGAAAATCAGTAATAAGCAAAAACAGATATAGTCTCCACTCTGCCTGATTACATTCTAGCGACATGGGCTGGCATTAATGGAGGGGCCTGAGGCATATTATAGAAACTTGGGTAGAAGACCCCAGTTTCACACGCACATTGTGGTAGAAGCTACCAGCATCAATGAGATAGCCGAAGAGAGTATAGAGTGAGAAGCAAAGGGGCCTGGGATGGAACTTGAGGACCCCCAACATCTGACTGTTGGTCAGAAAAAGAGACGATAGAGAGGAAGCTGTCAAGGGTAAGGAGCTCTTGTGGCATTGAACCAAGACAAGAAAGGGAGGATTTCCAGGAGGAGGGGATGATCAACAGTCAAATGAGTCACAACAAAAAGGAGGAGGCATGCACAAAGGCCCTAGGTTTAATGGTTAGAAAGCAGCTTTGTTGAGTAACATGTATGGGAGGCAACCTTGTCATGGATTCCAGAGCCAAGAGGAGACAGTGAATGCAAGAAGAAAGAAACCAGAAGGAGCCAACGTGGCGCTATAGACAGAAGAACCATGCCTTCCCTTTACAGCAAAGACCCGAAAAACTAAGTGAAACAGATACAAATGTCAATCCTGGAACCCTGAGTACTAAATGAAGGAATAAAGAACTCGATCAAGTTCGGAATGGAATAAGAAACTGACAGAGAACAGAGAATTAGGAGAGCTATGGAGTGGAGGTCCCCTACCAGCTAACGTGGCCGGATTCACCATCTTGGAGTACAACCACCAAAGAACTCAGACGGGGAGTATGGGAAGGCAACTTCACGGAGCTCCCAACAGGAGACAGAGCACCCGGTAACCAGGGATACACGCTTTCCAACCCCACACCCTCCTTCTCTGTATGAGGCCTCCACCACTTGCCAATGGGCCATGGTTGCTCGGCCGGAGAGATACCAGCTCACTGTATCCTAGATTCACCATCTTGAACCTCAGCCAGCAGGGACTACAGACAGGGAGTATGGGAAGGCAAGTCTATGGAGTTCCCAGCAGGAGACAGAACACCCAGTAACCAGGGATACATGCTTTCCCACCCCCCATCCTTCTTCCCTCTACTTAGCCTCTGCTGCTTTCCAACAGGCCACGGTTGCTCTGCTGGAGAGACACTAGCTTACTGCTGCCGGGGTCTGCCCCGTCTCCACCAGCCAGCCCTTTCAGCACCATTTTTTGTTTGTTTGTTTTTTGATATTGGGTTGTTTTTTTTTTTTTGCCTTTTTTCTGTTGCTTTTCTCTTTCTCCCTTCCTTCCTTTCCTTTCTCCTGCACAGCTAGCCCCGTGTGCCATCCCCTCCCCTTCTTGACAAGCTGTGATTTTTTGGTTTGTTTGCTTTGTTCTTTTTTTCCTCTTCTTTTTTTTCCCCTGTTTCTTCTCTCTCTCTCCTTTCCTTTCTTCTGCCCACCCAGCACCGTGCACCACCCCTACCCCTTCTGGAGGGACCGTGCTGCACAAGTCAGTTGGTGAGTCACTGTGCATGGCCTCCCAGGGTCTGCAGCTCCATCCCTGACCGGTTCCCTCAGAGTCATTCTATTTATTGTTTGTTTGTTTTTGTTATTGTTTCTTCTCTCTCTATCCTTTCCTTCCTTTCCTTTCTCCCATCCACCCAGCCCCGTGTGCCACTCTCAACTTCTTGCTGGGCTGTGCTGTACTGCTTCACTGGAGAGCCTCTGGAACACAGCCTCCCCAGGTCTGTGCCACCCCCACAGGCCAGCTCCCTCAGCACCATATTTTTAATTTTTCTTTCTTTCCCCTTCGCCTTTTCCTTCTTCCTTCCACCTAGTCTCTGCACTTCCTCCACACTCCTTCCTGACAGGCCATGCTATACCACCCAGAGAGAGAGACATCAGCTCACTGCCACCCCAATTCTGCCCTGCCCCCAATGGCTGGCTCCCCTCCACCATATATTTTTGTTGTAGTTGGTTGCTTTTTATTTATTTATTTACTTTTAAAATTTTGTGTGTTTGATTGTTGGTTTCTTCTCTCTTTCTCGTCCCTTTCCTTTCTCCCACCCACCAAGCCCTGTGTGCCACCCACGCTGCTGCTTGATGCATCAAGCCACATCACTCAGCTAGACAGCCATCAGCACACAGCCTTGCTGGGCCTTCCCTCCCCCACCATCCACCAAATCTTACTGCATTGCCATTTTATTTACTTTTTGTTTATTTGTTTATTTATTTTTTACTTCTTTTTTTGTACTTTTTTGTTTTTGTTTCTCTCCCTTCTTTCTCTTCTTTCACCCACCCACTTAGCTCTGCATATCACATCCTCTCCTTTCCCTCCTGCTTATCTGCACTGTGCACCAAGTGCCACACCCCCAAGCATTACCGATTTGGTCCACTGGACACCACCCTGCACTGCCTCCTAGACCCTCCCTGTCACTTCCATTTCGTGCTACAAACTACCCATCCCCACCATTCCACCCCGATGGACCAGCCCTGCTGCACCATAGCTGAGTGACTGGCCCTGTCCACCTGGACAAGGTGATGAGAAGTATCATGCCTACAGATGAGCCAGGAACAAAACACACCCAGCCTGCCTGCTTAGATAAACCAAGTAAAACAAAAAACCAGGATGAAACAATCAAATCTACAATCAATAAACAAAAAATAATAATAATTCCTGAATGTCCAGGAGACAGCAGACAATATCAAAACATTAAAAAAAAGGAGAGGATGGATCCAGAAAGTGACCAAAATAAAATACCAGATGACCTTCTGCTAGAAAAAAAGTCACTGGAACTACCTGATAGGGAATTAAAAGCTCTAATATTCAGGATTTTCCAGCAGATGAAGGAAAATGCAAACAAGAATAAGGAAAAAATAGACAAAATCATGGAAAATACAGATAAAATCATAGAAAAGACAGACCAAACAATGAACAAATTCAGGAAAATAATACAGGAACAAAATGTCAAAATAAACAAACAACTAAAAATCATACAAAAAACAGCAATTAGAAATCAAAAGATAAAGAACAAGATTTCAGAAATGGACAGTACCATAGAAAGTTTTAGCAGCAAATTTGAAACAATGGAAGACAGGATTAGCTAAATTGAAGACAAATCCCTGGATGCCACATTGTTTGAGGAAAAATCAGAGAAAAGAATGAAGAAAAATGAAGAACTCCTGAGAGCAAAGTGGAATACAATCAAAGGCAAAAATTTGTGTGTGACTGGAGTTCTAGAACAGGGGAAAAAAATGGAAAACACAGAGAGGATCATTGAAGATTTGTTTACAGAAAACTTCCTAATATCATGAAAGGTAAAAAGCCAACTATCTAAGAAGCTCAACGAAACCCATATAGGAGAGACCCCAAAACATAAACACCAAGGTATATTATAATCACACTCGCTAAAACCAAAGACAAAGAAAAAATCCTGAGAGCAGCTTGATAAAAAGAAAAAGTCACATACAGAGGGGAAACAATAAGACTAAGCTCTGATTACTCAGCAGGAACTTTGCAGGTAAGAAGGTAATGTGATGACATACATAAAATATTGAAAGAAAAAAACTGCCAACCAAGAATAACATATCCTTCAAAACTCTTGCTCAAGTATGATGGTGAAATTAGGACATTTCCAGATAAACAGAAATTCAGGGAATATGTAAAAAAAACAAACCAAGCTTACAAAAATTATTAAAGGGAGTCCTTCACTTAGAGAATGAACAATATCAGACAACAACCTGAATCTAGCATATAAGACAGCATCAGCCAGATACCAATCCCAGTAATGAACTCTCAAGGATAAAATAAAACTCAAAAATTTACAACAGGGAACCAGAGATGTCAATCTGTAAATAACAACAACATCAGAACAAGGAAAGAGGAAATAAACAGTTTAATATAGAAATTTCAAATGGAAAGAAAGTCAAGGCGTTATCAAGTAATAAAAGACGGGTTTAAACTTAGAAAGACGAGGGTATATTTCAAGGTAACCAAAAGAAAGTTAATAAAACTATTCATCAAGATAAAGAAGAAAAACATAAAGTCTCAGTAAACAAAAAATGTACAAAAATGAAAGAAAAAAAATCCACAAACAAAAGGAATTCAGCACAGGAGAGTAAGAGGAACAAAAAAAATGTCAGCACCACAAAAAAAAAACACTACAAAATGACAGCAATAAACTCATACCTATCAATAATCACATTGAAAGTAAATGGCTTAAATGCACCCATGAAGAGAAAGAAAGTGATAGAATGGATTAAAAAAAACAGAACCTATCAATATGCTGTCTACAAGAGACACACTTTAGAAACAAAGATATAAATTTATTAAAAATCAAAGAATGGAAAGAAATATAACAACCAAACAGTTACCAGAAAAGAGTCTGAGTGGCAATACTAATCTCAGATAAAATGGACTTTGAAACAAAATCCACCATAAAAGACAAGGAAGGGCATTAAATAATGATTAAAGGGACAATCCACCATGAGGATATAACCATAATAAATATCTACACACCCAATGACAGAGTTCAAAATACATAAAACAAACTCTAACATCACTGAAAAGAGAAATTGACAATTCCAAAATAATAGTAGGAGACTTCAACACACCACTCTTGGTAAAAGACAGAACATCTAGAAGAAACTCAACAAAGATACAGAAGATCTACAGGCCACAATCTATCAACTTGCCCTCATAGACATACACAGAACATTCCACCCAACAGCAGCAAAGAACACATTCTTTTCAAATCCACATGGAACAGTCTCGAGAATAGACCACATCTTAGGCCACAAACCAATCCTCAACAATATCCAAAACACTGAGATAATACAAAGCACCTTCTCTGATCACAGTGTCATAAAAGTAGACGTTAATAACAGGAAGACCAAGAAAAAAAGAAAAACAAATACATGGAAAGTGAATAACACCCTGCCTAAAAACCACTGGGTAATAGAAGAAATCAAAGATGTAATCAAAAAATTCCTAGAATCAAACAAGAATGAAACACATCTTACAAAAACCTTTGGGACACAGCAAAACAGTCCTCAGAGGTCAATTTATAGCAATAGATGCACACATCAAAAAAGAAGAAAGGGACAAAATCAAAACATTAGCTACTTAATTTGAACAAATAGAAAGAGAACAGCAAAAGAAGCCCACAGCCACCAAAAGAAAGGAAATAATAAAGATTAGAGCAGAAATAAATGAAATAGAGAACAGAAAAACAATAGAATCAACAAATCTAAAAGTTGGTTCTTTGAAAGGATCAACAAAATCGACAAACCACTGGCCAAATTAACAAAAGAAAAACAGGAGAGGATGCAAATAACCCACATAAGAAATGAAATAGGGGACCTTACAATAGATCCAACTGAAATAAAAAGGATCATAACAGAGTACTATGAAAACTACTCTGCAACAAATTTGAAAACCTAGAGGAAATGGACAAATTTCTAGAAACACACTACCAACCCAAACTAACACATACTGAAGTTGAAAATCTGAACAGACCCATAACAAGAGAAGAGATTAAAAAGGTAATAAAAAAAAATTCCCTGGCCTAGATGGCTTCAGTGGAGAATTCTACCAAACATTCAGAGAAGAGCTTACACCAGTACTACTCAAACTATTTCAGAACATAGAAAAGGAAGGGATACTTACACATTCATTCTGTGAAGCCAGCATAACCCTGATACCAAACAAACCAGGCAAAGACACCACAAAAAAAGAAAATTACAGACCAATATATCTCGTGACTATAGATGCAAAAATTCTCAACAAAATTCGAGCCAATAGACTTCAGCAATATATCAAAAAAATAATACACCACGACCAAGTAGGATTC
This sequence comes from Trichechus manatus latirostris, assembly GCF_000243295.1. NCBI lineage: Eukaryota > Metazoa > Chordata > Mammalia > Sirenia > Trichechidae > Trichechus > Trichechus manatus. The sequence continues at coordinate 4,804,845 of NW_004444006.1, read as the reverse complement.
ATACCAGGCATGCAAAGGTGGCTCAACATTAGAAAATCAATCAATGTAATCCACCACATAAATAAAAGAAAAGAATCACATGATCATCTCAAACGACACAGCAGGCATTCGACAAAGTCCAACACCCATTCCTGATAAAAATTCTCAACAAAATAGGTGTAGAAGGGAAATTCCTCAACATAATAAAGGAAATCTATACAAAACCAACAACCAACATCATTCTTAATGGAGAGAGGCTGAAAACATTCCCCTTGAGAACAGGAACAAGACAAGAATGCCCTTTATCACCACTCCTGTTTAACATTGTGCTGGAAGTCCTAGCTAGAGCAATAAGGCAAGAAAAAGAAATAAAGGGCATCCAAATTGGTAATGAAGTTAAACTATTCCTGTTTGTGGATGATATGATACTACACATAGAAAACCCAAAAGACTCCATGAGAAAACTACTGGAACTAATAGAAAGATTCAGCAAAGTAGCAGGATACAAGATCAACATACAAAAATCCGCTGGATTCCTATGCATCAATAAAGAGAACAACGAAAAGGAAATCAGGAAAACAATACCATTTATAATAGCCCCTAAAAAAAAATAAAATACTTAGGAATAAATCTAACCAGGGATGTAAAAGACCTATACAAAGAAAACTACAAAACACTGCTGCAAGAAACCAAAAGAGACCTACATAAATGGAAAAACATACCAAGCTTACGGCTAGGTAGACTTAAGATTGTAAAAATGTGAATTCTACCCCCCACAAAAAACCCAAACCCGTTGCCGTCGAGTCAATTCCAACTCAGCGAACCAAAGCAATCTACGAATACATTGGACTCCTGATCCAAATACCAACAGCATTCTTTAAAGAGATGGAAAATCTAATCGTTAATTTTATTTGGAAAGGGAAGAGGCCCCGGATAAGTAAAGCACCATTGAAGGAGAACAGTAAAGAAGGAGGACTCGCACTACCTGACCTCGGAACCTACTATACAGCTACAGTAGTCAAAATGGCCTAGTACTGGTACAACGACAGACACATTGACCAATGGAACAGAATTGAGAACCCAGATGTATAACTAGCCACCTACAGTCACCTGATCTTCAACAGACTCGAATTCCACCAAATGGGGAAAAGACAGTCTTTTTAACAAATGGTGCTGGCAAAACTGGATGTCCATCTGCAGAAAAATTAAACAGGACCCATAGATCACACCAAACCCAAAAACTAATTCAAAATGGATCAAAGATCTAAACATAAAACCAAAAAGTATAAAGACCATAGAAGAAAAAATAGGGTCATTGCTAGAGGCCCTAATACATGGCACAAATGGGATACAAACCATGACTAACAATACACAAACACCAGAAGATAAGCTAGATAACTGGGGTCTTCTAAAAATTAAAGACTTATGCTCATCAAAAGACTTCATCAAAAGAGTAAAAAGAGAACCTACAGATTGGAAAAAAATTTTGGCTAGGACATATCCGACAAAAGTCTAATCTCTAAAATCTACAGGAAAATCCGATACTTCTACAAGAAAAAGTGAAATAATCCAATTTAAAAAATGGGCAAATGATATGAACAGACACTTCACCAAAGAAGATATTCAAGCGGCTAACAGATACATGAGGAAATGCTTGAGATCACCAGCCATTAGAGAAATGCAAATCAAAACCATAATGAGATACCATCTCACCCCAACATTACTGGCACAAATCAATAAAACAGAAAATAACAAATGCTTGAGAGGCTGCGGGGAGACTGGAACTCTCATGCTCTGCTGGTGGGAATGCAAAATGGTACAACTATTTTGGAAAACCATATGGCACTTCCTTAAAAAGCTAGAAATAGAATACTATATGAGCCAGTGATGCCACTCCTAGGAATATATCTTAGAGAATTAAGAGCTGTCACATGAATAGACATATGCACACCCATGTTCATTGCAGTATTGTTCACGATAGCAAAAAGATGGAAACAACCTAAGTGCCCATCAACAGATGAATGGATAAACAAACTATGATACATACACCGAATGGAATATTATGCAACGATAACGAACGATGACGAATCTGTGAAGCATCTCACAACATGGATGAATCTGGAGGGCATTATGCTGGATGAAATAAGTCAATCACAAGAGGACAAATACTATATGAGACCACTATTATAAAAAACTCATGAAAAGATTTACACAACCTTTGATGGTTATGAGGAAGGGGAGGTGTGAGGAGGGAAAACACTAAATAGACAATAGGTAAGTGGTAACTTTGGTGAAGGGTAAGACAGTACACAATACTGGGGAAGCCAATACAACTTGTACAAGAAAAGGTCATAGGAGCTCCATAGATACTTCCAAACTCCCTGAGGGACTGAATTGCTGGGCAGAGGGTTGTGGGGACCATGGTCTCGGGGAACAACTAACTCATTTGGCATAACATAGTTTACAAAGAAAATGTTCTACATTCTACTTTGATGAGTAGCGTCTGGGGTCTTAAAAGCTTGTGAGTGACCATCTAAGATACTCTACTGGTTTCATCCCATCTGGAGCAAGGGAGATTGAAGAAAACCAAAGACACAAGGGAAAGATTAATCCAAAGGAATAATGGACCACAACTGCCACAGCCTCCACCAGACTGAGTCCAACACAACTAGATGGTGCCTGGCTTCCACCACCGACAGCTCTGACAGGGATCACAATAGAGGGTCCTGGACAGAGCTGGAGAAAAATGTAGAACAAAGTTCTAACACAGACACACACACAAAGACCAGAGTTACTGATCTGACAGAGATTGGAGAAACCCTGAGAGTATGGCCCCTGGAAACCCTTATAACTCAGTGCTTAAGTCACACCTGAGGTTCACCCTTCAGCCAAAGATTAGACAGGCCCATAAAACAAAATGAGACTAAATGGGCACACCAGCCCAGGGGCAAGGACAGGAAGGCAGAAGGGGACAGGAAAGCTGGTAATGGGGAACCCAAGGTCGAGAAGGGGAGAGTGTTGATATGTCAGGGGGTTGGCAGCCAATGTCACAAAACAATATGTGTATTAATTGTTTAATGAGAAACTAGTTTGCTCTGTAAACCTTCATCTAAAGTACAAAAAAAAAACAAAAAACTAGGAAGAAACCAACAGTTCTACTCTGTCATATAGAGTCACTATGAGTTGGAATCGACTCTATGACACACAACAACAATAACAATTATAGGAGCCCTGGTGGCGCAATGGTTAAGTGCTCAGATGCTAACTGAAAGGTCATCGGTTCTAACCCAACAGCAGCTGTGTGGAAGAAAATATAGACAATCTGCTTCCATAAGGACTGCAGCCTAGGAAACCATGTGGGGCAGTTCTACTCTGTCATATAGGGTCGCTATGAGTCAGAATCGACTCGACCACACACAACAACAACAACACCTCTGTGTCAGGTCCTCTGGCCGTCTATATCCCTCATTCTTTCACTAATTCGGTCAACAATTTTCCTAGATGCAGGGAGGGCTTCATGATAAGCAAAGGCAGATAAGGCCCCTGCCCTTATGGATCTCACAGACTACTTGGGGACATGGGGAGTGTAGGGAGTAGGAGCCAAAGTATCACACAAATAAATGTGAAATTACAACTGGAACTAGAGTTCTGAAGGAGAGGCATACGGTGGTAATGAGACCCTAACATACCGGACTTTGATCTAGCGGAGAGGTGGGGGAAAGCTTCCCCGAGGACGAGGTAAGAAAGCTGAGATCTGAAGGACAAGTAGGGACTAACTAGGTGAATAGAAGAGAGAAGGGTATTTTATGCAGAGGCAACAACATATGCAAAAGAAACACTGAAAGAAGACCAGTGAGAGTGAAGTGGAGAAGGGGAGAGGGAGAGCGGGCAAGGTGAGGCTAGATTCGGCTTCAGAAGCCATAATGAAGAGTTTTGTGTCTATCTTAAAAGCGCTGAAAGCCATGGAAGGGCTTTAAGCAGGGGAATGGCATCATGAAATCCGCAGTTTGAAAATACCGCTCTGGCTGTATGTGAAGACAATTCGGGCAGGACATTTAGGAAGCTATTTGGCTGAATCCAGTAAAGGACGATGGTAGCTTGCACTAGACCAGAGACAAAGGAGACTGAAAAAAAAGTGAACTGAAAAAAATATGTTTAGGTATGTTCATAATAGCAAAATATTATAAATAACTCATGCTAATAAATAAGGGACCAGTACAATGGTAGATCCACCTGGTAGAATACTATGTATAAAAACAGAATGAGGACTGTTTCTAGGTTCTGTGTGGGGAGGGAGTTGGGGCTGTTGAAGTTGATGGGGTTGGAGAGAGACTCCTCACTAAATCCCTTCTTAATTATTTTGGTTTTTGAATGTGTTACCTGTTGAAAAATAAATATTTTTTACAAGCCAAAGTTATTTAGGAAGTAAAATTACCAGGATTGTCTATGGGGTTCATAATGTGGGAGATGTTGAGAATGACTCCTAGACTTGTGGTTTGTGTAACTAGATGAAGTGGGTGACCTTCACTATGATAAGGAACAGGAGAAGACAGCAGGTTTGGGGAGAAATATTGTGTGGGCAATTGGGGATAGGTTGAGTGTGAAGTGCCTTTGAGATAGTCAAATGAAGGCATAAAATATGCCCTGGAATCTACAGATCTGGGGCTGGGTCAGGGAGGTAGCTGGGCTGGAGATATGCTTATGGGATCCATCAGAGCATAAGTGGTCATTGAAGCCATGGCATGGATAAGATGACTTAGGAAAAGAGTACAAAGTGAGAAGAGAAAGGAACCTGAGATGGAGCCCTGAAGAACCTCAACATGCAAGTTTGCCTAGAGAGGGCAATAAAGGAAGCAGAAAAAGAGTAGGCTGTGAGGTAGGAGGCAATCCAGGAGAGTGAGATGTCAGGAAACCAAGGGAAGAGAGCCTTTTTTTTCCAAGGGAGAAATGATCAACAGTGTCAAATGGTGCTGAGAGGCAAGTTAAATGAGGACTGAACATATCCATTAGATTTGGTGACATGGAAGTCATTGGGGACCTTAGTGAGAGAAGCTTGGGTAGAATGAGGGGGGCTGTCTTAGTTAACTAGTGCTGCTATAACAGAAATACCACAAGTGGATGGCTTTAACAAAGAGAAGTTTATTCTTTCACAGTCTAGTAGGCTAGAAGTCCAAATTCAGGGTACCAGCTCCAGGGGAATGCTTTCTCTCTCTGCTGGCTCTGGGGGAAGGTCCTTGTCATCAATCTTCCCCTGGTCTAGGAGCTTCTAAGCACAGGGACCCCAGGTCCAAAGGACATGCTCCCCTCCTGGTTATTCTTGCTTGGTGGTAATGAGGTCCCTCTCCCTTCTGCTCGATTCTCTCTTTTATATCTCAAAACAGATTGACTCAAGATACAACCTAATCCTGTAGATTGAGTCCTGCCTATTAACATCATTGTTGTTGTTAGGTGCCATCAAGTCAGTTCTGACTCATAGCGAACCTATGCACAACAGAGCAAAACACTGCCCGGTCCTGTGCCATCCTCACAATTGTTATGTTTGAACACATTGTTGCAGCCACTGTGTCAATCCATCTTGCTGAGGGTCTTCCTCTTTTTTGATGACCCTCCACCAAGCATGATGTCCTTCTCCAGGGACTGGTTCCTCCTGATAACATGTCCAAAGAACGTAAGATGAAGTCTCGCTATCCTTGCTTCTAAGGAGCATTCTGGCTGTACTTCTTTCAAGACAGATTTGTTTGTTCTTTTGGCAGTCCATGGTATATTCAATATTCTTTGCTAACACCGTAATTCAAAGGCATCGACTCTTCAGTCTTCCTTATTCATGTCTAGCTTTTGCATGCATGATGGAAAACATCATGACTTGGGTCAGGTGCACCTTAGTCCTCGAAGTGACATCTTTGCTTTTTAACACTAAAAGAGGCCTTTTGCAAAAGATTTGCCCAGTGCAATGCGTCATTTGGTTTTCTGACTGCTCCTTCCAGGGGTATTGACTGTGAACCCAAGTAAAATGGAATCCTTGACAACATCAATATTTTCTCCAATTATCATGATGTTGCTTATTGGTCCAGTTGTGAGGATTTTTTGTTTTCTTTATGTTGGGGTGTAATCCGTACTGAAGGCTTTAGTCTTTGATCTTCAACAGTAAATGCTTCAAGTCCTCTTCACTTTCAGCAAGCAAGGTTGTGTCATCTGCATAATGTAGGTTGTTAATGAGTCTTCCTCCAAATCTGATGCCACGTTCTTCTTCATATAGTCCAATTTCTCGGATTATTTACTCAGCATACAGATTGAATAAGTATGGTGAAAGGATACAACCCTGGCACACACCTTTCTCGATTTTAAACCATGCAGTATTCCTTTGCTCTGTTCAAAGGACTGCCTGTTGGTCTATCTATGTGCAGGTTCCCAATGAGCACAATCAAGTGTTCTGAAATTCTTATTCTTCACAATGTTATCCATAAGTTTTTATGATCCACACAGTCGAATGCCTTTGCATAGTCAATAAAACTCAGGTAAACATCTTTCTGGTATTCTCTGCTTTCAGCCAAAATCCATCTGACATTAGCAATGATATCCCTCGTTCCACATCCTCTTCTGAATCCAGCTTGAATTTCTGGCAGTTCCCTGTTGATGTGCTGCTGCAACTGCTTTAGAATGATCTTCAGCAAAATTTTCTTGTGTGTGATATTATTGATATTGTTCAATAATTTCTGCATTCGGTTGGATCACTTTCTTTGGAATGGGCACAAATATGGATCTCTTCCAGTTGGTTGGCCAGATAGCTGTCTTCCAAATTTCTTGGCATAGACCAGTGAGCACCTCTGGTGCTGCATCCGTTTGTTGAAACATTTTAATTGGTATTCCATCAATTCCTGGAGCCTTGTTTTTCACCAATGCCTTCAGTGCAGCTTGGACTTCTTCCTTCAGTACCATCAGTTCTTGATCACATGCTACCTCCTGAAATGGTTGACCTTCGACCAATTCTTTTTGGTACAGTGACTGTGTATTGTATTCCTTCCATCTGCTTTTGATGCTTCTGGCATCATTCAATATTTTGCTCACAGAATCCTTCAAAATTGCAACTTGAGGCTCGAATTATTTTTTCAGTTCTTTCAGCTTGAAAAATGCTGGGTGTGTTCTTCCCTTTTGGTTTTCTAATTCCAGGTCTTTGCACATTACCTTGTAATATTTTACTTTGTCTTCCTGAGCCACCCTTTGAAATATTCTGTTCAGCTCTTTCACTTCATCATTTCTTCTTTTTGCTTTAGCTTCTCTATGTTCAACAACAAGTTTCAGAGTCTCTTCTGACATCCGTTTTGGTCATTTCTTTCTTTCCTGTCTTTTTAATGACCTCTGGCTTTCTTCATGTATGATGTCCTTGATGTCATACCACAACTCATCTGGTCTTCTGTCATTAGTGTTCAGTGTGTCAAAGCTATTTTTGAGATGGTCTCCAAATTCAGGTGGGATATACTAAACGTCATATTTTGGCTCTCGTGGACTTGTTTTAATTTTCTTCAGCTTCAACTTGAACTTTCATATGAGCAATTGACGGTCTCTTCTGCAGTCGGCCCATGGCCTTGTTCTGGCCAATGATATTGAGCTTTTGCAGTGCCTTTTTCCACAGATGTAGTCGATTTGCTACCCGTGTTTTCCATCCGGTGAGGTCCATGTGCGTAGTCGCCGTTTATGTTATTGAAAAAATGTATTTGCAATGAAGAAAACTTTGGTCTTGCAAAATTCTATCATGTGATCTCCAGCATCATTTCTATTACCAAGGCCATATTTTCCAACTACCAATCCTTACTTCTTTGTTTCCAACTTTCACATCCCAGTCACCAGTAATTACCAATGCATCCTGATTTCATGTTTGATCAGTTTCAGACTGTGGAAGGTGGTAAATACCCCCATTTCCTCACCTTTGGCATTAGTGGTTGGTGCATAAATTTGAATAACAGTTGTATTAACTGGTCTTTCTTGTAGGCCTATGGCTATTATCCTATCACTGACAGCGTTGTACTTCCGGGTAGATCTCGAAATGTTCTTTTTGATGACGAAAGCGACACCATTGTTCTTCAATTTGTCATTCCCAGCATAGTAGACCATATAATTTTCTGATTCAGAATGGTCAATACCAGTCCATTTCAGCTCACTAATGCCTAGGATGTCGATTTGTATGCATTTCATTACTTTTTTTAGTAATTTTTTCCATACAAAAATTTATACATACACTGTTATGTGACTGTAATTGCTCTACCCAGACTGTGACAGTACACTCCTCCTTTCCACCCCTGATTCCCTATGTCCATTCAACCAGCTCCTAACCCTCTCTGCCTTCCCATCCCACCTCCAGACAGAAGCTGCCCATTTAGTCTCTTGTATCTACTTGAGCTAAGAGGCACACTCCTCACGAGTATCACTTTATGTCCCACAGTCCAGTCTAAT
>NW_004444006.1:4794651-4795682 GCF_000243295.1 Trichechus manatus latirostris | reverse complement strand
TATTTGTCCTTCTGTGACTGACTAAATTCACTCAGCATAATGAATTCCAGCTTCTTCCATGTTATAAGATGTTTCACAGCTTTGTCATTGTTCTTTACCATTGCATAGTATTCCATTGTGTGAATGTACCATCATTTTTTATCCATTCGCCCATTGATGGGCACCTAGGTTGTTTCCATCTTTGCGTTGTTGTGAACAGTGCTGCAGTGAACATGGGTGTGCACATAACTATTCGTGTGATGGCTCTTATTTCTCTAGGATATATTCCAAGGAGCAGGATAGCTGGATCCTATGGTACTTCTATTCCTAGCTCTTTAAGGAAGCACCAGATAGATTTCCAAAGTGGCTGTACCATTTTACATTCCCACCAACAGTGTATAACTGTTCCAGTCTCTCCACAACCTCTCCAGTATTTATTATTTTGTGTTTTTTGGATTAATGCTAGCCTTATTGGGGTGAGATGGTATCTCATTGTAGTTTTGATCTGCATTTCTCTAATGGATAACGATCGTGAGCATTTCTTCACGTGTCTGTTAGCCGCCTGAATATCTTCTTTGGCAAAGTGCCTGTTCATATCCTTTGCCCATTTTTTAATTGGGTTATTTGTTTTTTTGTTGTTGAGTTTTTGCATTATCTTGTAGATTTTAGAGATTAGACGCTAATCAGATTTGTCGTAGCCAAAATTGTTTTTCCCACTCTATGGTTGTCTTTTGACTCTTTTGGTGAAGTCTTTTGATGAGCAGAAGTGTTTGATTTTTAGGAGCTCTCATTTATCTAGTCTCTTTTCTGGTGCTTGTGCATGGTTACTTATGGTTCGTATTGTGTTTATGCCATGTATTAGGGCTCCTAGTGTTGTCCCTAATTTTTCTTCCATGCTCTTTTTCATTTTTGATTTTATATTTAAGTCTTTGAGCCATTTTGAGTTAGTTTTGTGCATGGTGTGAGGTATGGATCTTGTTTCAGTTTTTTGCAGATGGATATCCAGTTATGCCAGCACCATTTGTTAAAGAGACTGTCTTTTCCCCAATTAA
>NW_004444006.1:4791666-4792911 GCF_000243295.1 Trichechus manatus latirostris | reverse complement strand
TCTGCTCTAATTCTTATTATTTCCTTTCTTCTGGCACCTGAGGGCTTCTTTTGCTTTTCTCTTTCTACTTGTTCCAGTTGTAGGGTTAAAGTTTTGATTATGGTCCTTTCTTCTTTTTGGATGTGTGCATTTATTGTTATAAACTGACCTCTGAGCACTGCTTTTGCTGTGTCCCAAAGGTTCTGGTATGTTGTGTTTTCATTCTCGTTTGAGTCTATGAATTCCTTTATTCCTTCTTTAATTTCTTCTATAACCCAGTTGTTTTTGAGCAAGGTGCTGTTCAGTTTCCACGTGTTTGATTTTTTTCCCTGCATTTTCTGTTGTTGATTTCTACTTTTATGGCTTTATGGTCAGAAAAGATGCTTTGTAATATTTTGATGCTTTGGAGTTTGTTAAGGCTTGCTTTATGGCCTAATATGTGGTCTTTTCTGGAGAATGTTCCATGTGCATTGGAAAAGAAAGTATACTTGGCTGTTGTTGCGGGGAGTTTTCAGTATATGTCTATGAGATCAAGTAGCTTGATTGTAGCATTTAGCGCTTCCGTATCTTTGTTGAGCTTCTTTCTGGATGTTCTTTCCTTCAACAAAAGTGGTGTGTTGAAGTCTCCTACTACTATTGTGGAGCTGTCTGTCTTTTCAGTGCTGTTAGACTTTTTTTATGTATTTTGGAGCTCTGTCGTTGGGTGTGTAAATGTTTATTATAGTTATGTCCTCCTGGTGTATTGACCCTTTAATCATTATATAGTGTCCATCCTTATCCTTTGTGGTGGATTTTACTTTAAAATTTTGTCAGAGATTAATATTGCCACTCCTGCTCATTTTTGACTGTTGTTTGCTTGATATATTTTTTTCCATCCTTTGAGTTTTAGTTCGTTTGTGTCTTTAAGTCTAAGGTGTGCCTCGTGTAGGCAGCATACAGACAGATTGTGTTTTTTATCCAATCTGTCACTCTCTGTCTCTTTATTGGTGCATTTAGTCCATTTACATTCAGCATAATTATTGATAGGCATGAGTTTAGTGTTGTCATTTTGATGACTTTTTTTGTGTGTTGTTGACAGTTTCTTTGTTCCACTTAATTTTCTGTGCGGAGTCCTTTTTCTTTATGTATTTTCTTTTCATCTTTTTCATTGTTGTTGATTTTGTGTTTGCTGAGTCTTTATATTTTTCTAGTTTTTTATTTTGACTTGTAGGATTGTTAGTTTCCTTTGTGGTTACCTTAATATTTACCCCTATTTTTCTAAGTTTA
>NW_004444006.1:4766400-4790767 GCF_000243295.1 Trichechus manatus latirostris | reverse complement strand
TTCTGCTCCTATGACTTTCTATTGAGTTGTCTAATTCTGAGATTGTATTGTTAATCTTCTGGATTTCTGATTGTTGTCTCTTTATGGATTATTGCAGCCTTTTAAATTTGTCTTTATGCTCTTCTCTAATCTTTTTAATTTCCTCTATTGAGTGTTCTGTGTTTTGCTTAATTTCCTTCCTAATTTCTTGAAGAGTTCTGTATATTAATCTTTTGTATTCTGCCTCCGGTAATTCCAAGAAATTTTCCTCCTCTGGAAAATTTCTAGATTCTTTATTTTGGGAGCTTGCTAAAGCCATCATTATTCCTCATTATGCCTCTTTATGTGATTTGATATTGAGTGTTGTCTCCGAGCCATAAATAACTTATTATATTTATTTATTTTATGTTTGCTTATTGTGTCCTAGCTTCTTGTTTTGTTTTGATATGCCCAAATAGGCTGCTCGTATGAGTTAGTTTGATTATTATCACCTATGAAGTGCTAATGTCCTGTCACCAGGTGGTTAGATCTTTTACTAGGTATGTGAGCTCAGGAGTCTGCCCACTCCTCCTGTATGGATTCAGCTCAGGTGCCCAGGTAGATAGCCACCAAGTGTGTGGAGTAGGCTCTCACTTACAGTCCTAGACAGGCATGGGTGATTGGTGCAGGCATAGGCATCAGGCTGCAACTGGGGGACACACTCTGAGCAAGGCAGTGGGTTGACCACTGCCTCCGAGTGTCCAGGCGGAAGACGTGTCCCTCTTCCCTAGAGTGTGTAGGTGGGTGGGATTTGCAGACAGACTATGAGCACCTAATGTTGTTGGCTGTGATGACTGGGGGGGACCTCTTATTCATGGGCCCCTGTCGCAGGTGGCTAGGTGGGGTGGGTGGAGCCACCAGTCCTCAGGCCCCTGATGTGGGTAGGTGAAGACCCTGCTTAATGGGCAGAGCAGTGTCAAATAGCAAGAACCTGCCACTTCACAGCTGAAACAGTTCAAGTTAGAGTTCCGTTATATACCCTCTTGTGCTGTGGTAATGAGGCCCTTGCTGTTGAGATGGGCCCACACAAGTCTATGCAGGGGGAAAGGCACTCAAAGTCTGTGGATCTCTTATACCTGTGCCTAGGCAAAGGAGCTGTGCCCACCCTGGGTTCCTGGCTTAGGGGAGCCGGCAGTTTATTCTTTCCCCTGTTTGTTAATTTGTTCACTCTTCAAGGCAGGGGGAATGGCTTCGAGTGTGTGACAGATCCTACTCTGGCCCACGTGACTGGGCAATTGCTGAAGCTGGTCTGGAACCCAGTGCAGAGCACGGAGTGGGGAGGTAAATGGGAGAGAGGTTTTTCCCTAAGCAGGGTGTTTTTCATCCACGCAGTAAGCTGTATGCAAGTATTTATCTTTCGCCGATGAGGGCTGCTTCTCACTGGTTCTAGGTGGCCGTGTAGACTTTCTGGTACTGTGTCTCTTTCAGTGTGGAAAACGTGCCTCCTGAGCACCACTGCTTGCCTGTGTCATTGCTCACCCATGAGCTGCTCAGGCCTGAAGGGCTCAGGCTCTGGTGGGGTCAGGTCTGGCAACTCCTCACTGCTTCTGAACTGTCTCTCCCTCCCCTTGCCACTCAGTCCAATTCCTCAACTCTGCCTTTTATGTTCAGGGCTCCCAGATTGCCATATATAATCAAGTCACTTGTTTTTTTGGTCTTTGTTGTAAGAGGGTCCACCAGAAATGTCTGACTACTCCACCATCTTAGCCCTGCCTCCTCATTTCATTTTGATGATTTCCAATTTTCCTAGATTCATACTTCATACATTCTATGTTCTGATTATTAATAGATGTTTGCAGCTGTTTCTTATCATTTTGAGTCATGCCACTTCAGCAAATGAAGGTCCCGAAAGCTTGACTCCATCCATATCATTAAGGTCGACTTTACTTTGTGGAGGCAGCTCTTCCCCAGTCATATTTTGAGTGCCTTCCAATCTGAGGGGCTCGTCTTCCAGCACCATATCAGACAGTGTGCCACTGCTGTTCATAAAGTTTTCACTGGCCACTTTTTCAGAAGTAGACTGGCAGATCCTTCTTCCTAGTCCGTCTTAGTCTGGAAGCTCTGCTGAAACCTGTCCACCAAGGGTGACCCTGCTGGTATTTGAAATACCAGTGTGGCAAGCTTCCAGTATCATAGCAACACGCAAGCCACCACAGTACGACAAACTGACAGATGCATGGTGGATTAACATCATAGAGGTTAGGATTTACAGCACATAGGATAATTACATCAGATCACAAAATTGTGGACAAGTACACAATACTGGGAATCATGGCCTAGCTAAGCTGACACACATTTTGGGGGGACACAATTCAATCCATAACAGGGGATAAAGGCAAACTGGAATGGGTTACAGAGTGAAATGACTCTTTGAAGAAGTTTGGCTGTGAAGGAGAAGAGAGAGACAGGGTAGTAGCTGGAGAAAGAAGCAGGGTTTAGGAAGGTGGGGTTTTTGTTAGTTTCAGTGAGAGAAACCTGAGTACTTCAAAAGCAGGTGGAAAAGATCCAACTGAAAGGGCTCCTTGAGAGTGAAGGGACCATGGGTGGGATAAGATTCTCCAGGGGAGGCAGAATGACATGGGATACAAAGTACAAATGGCAGTTTTCTTATATAGAAGGGAGCTCCTCTTTCATAACAGGAGGTGAGTGGCCAGGGAGAAAAGACTCAGGAGTTCATCTAGCTTTAGCCTTTACCCCAAAGGCTCATGGGGGTAGTGGCTTGGCGTTCCAGGATTCCTGCAGCCTGAAAGCCCCACTCCTGCCCAGGTGCCTGTGGTGTTCTGTATGGAGGTGATGGCTGGGTGAGTGAGATCAGCCCTTCCCAGTCTTCAGTTGGTGATATTTACTGAGTTCCTGCCATATACTAGCTAATTTATAGATATATCATCTTCACAGCAATCCTGTGAGCCATGTTATTATTAATAACCCCATTTTAGAGTTGAAGAGAGTAAGACTCAGGAAGGCCCATGGTCACATAGCTAGTAAATGGGCAAACCCAAATCAGAAGCTACATCTCCTGACTCCCATACCAATGGAGACATGGAGAGATTGCTGGCAGAGAGCCATTTAAGAGATGGGATTATAAAGCCATCAGGTCCGCGGGCCCAGAAGACATCTGGGTATTCTGAAAATTCCTCTAGATCAGTGATTCTCAACTGGGGGCAATTTTGCTCCCCAGGGGATATTTGTCAATGTCTGGAGACATTTTCTTTGTCACATATGCATGGGGGAGGGAGGTCTTACTGGAATCTAGTGGGTAGAGGCCAAGGATGCTGCTAAACATCCTACAATGCACAGGACTGCCCCCACAACAAAGAATTATCCGGCCCAAGTTTTTAGTAGTTCTGAGGTTGAGGTTGAAAACCCTGCTTTAGAAGCTTCTGGGGGGTCAAGCAGTTTGTCAGCATCTCCACCCTCTCCACAAAAGAATGTATCTTCAGTGTTCTTACTGACTTTTTACTTATTTTAATTGTATACATTGTAAAACATTCACACAATGCAGAAGTGTTTAAAGTATGAAGTGAAAGCAATGACTCCTTACATCCCACAGATAACCATTGTTACTGTAGCTTTTATTGAACAGGTTGAACTCCACAAGCAGAAAACAACTTAATTTTCTTATCTTTCTTCCTAAACTCTCTTGGTGACCTAGTTCTCCCCTGCTTCTTGGATGAAATCTCTTGAAGATCCCATAACTTTTTTAGTCACTCTCAGATAATTAAAAAATCCTCCAATTACTTTCAGGAATTAAAGTGTCCAGTCCAGTGTAATAGACAAAACCCCAAACTTCATTAAGTTGAAGCTTTTCCCTCCTCAGCTAAGGCCTGTCAGGCTTGGAAGCAAGCCTGCCATAGGGGACTAGGATGTGGTTAGTGTCTTCTCTCTTTTTACTCCCTAAGGGTTACAGAGTATTTCACAGTGCAGATACACCATAATTTATTTAACCAGTTTCCTATTGATGGGAACAATGTTGTGACACCCTTGTACATATATCTATCTGTACACACCTGTTAAATTGTTTCTTTAGGATAAATTCCTGGAAGTCACTTTGCTAAGGTATGCACATGTAAAATATTGAAACATATTTCTAAATTATTCTCCAAAGGAATTGTATCAGTTTATGTTCCCACTAGCTGAGTATGAGAGGGCCCATTTAGAGTCTGTATCTCTTTCTCTATCTCCCTCTCCCCCTCTCTCACAGTCTCTCTCCCTCTTTTGCCTAAGATAGTGCCTGGAACATGCTAGTAGACCTAGGTTGACATTAACTGTTAAACAATTGGGAGTTGAGAGAGTTAGCTGGACTTCCTGAAGCCTATGAGGAAAGTGCAAACTCTTTCTCCCAAACTTGTCCTTCTCTCTTAAATCCTTCACAGTCATCTCTTACTCTTCACCCTCCCTCACTCCTCCCACTCCATTGACTCTATATCCTAAATTGCTCTTGAATCCATCGTCTCCTCTCCATCCATGTTCACTGCTGGAATTCAGGCCTCACTATCTCTTGCCTGGACAATTACAAGAATTCCCTGTTCATCTCCCCAGCTCCAGTTTTTCCTACTCTGATTTATTCCTGCTACTTCCAGAGTGAAGGTCCTAACATGCCAACCTGGTCAAGTCCCCCCTGCTTCTATCCTTCAGAAGCTGATTCCCACAGGCCCACTCCACAGGGCATGCTGATCTGGCTTCTCTCCGCTCTTGCCCTATCTCCTGTGGCTCTTCACCTTGCCTGCTCATGCACTGCAGTCATACAATACTGCCCACCTTCCTTTGGCACAGAAGGCTTTGGGGCCTTTGCCCATTTGGTTCTCTCAGCCTGGAATGCCTTTCTCCTCTTTTTTCCTGCTGTCAAGCAGAGAGTGGACATTTGTTGGTTTGTGGCTCCCCAACATTCATTACTCCCCCTTGCTCAGACTCCTGTTTCCTTTTATTGAATTGTCTCTGCCCCATTGGGTGCTGTTGTTGAAACAGTAAATCCGTGTGTCTGCCTTTCACCATAGAAGCCAAAGGGACACAGCCTTTGTCTCAGTCTAAGACACTGTCTTTGGACTTTGAACCTGGAGTATGCAACGTAAGAATGGAGGAAACAGCCTTCTCCACTTTAGTGGCAGTATCCTGATCAAACTGTTCCTGCTTCCTACATCTTCTCACCCACCACTCCTACCCCCTAAACTGCCTTTACTTACAACTGTTTTCAAACCTGTTTCTCTAGCCTTTCCCTTGAATCTATAAGCTCCCTATAGCCTCCCTCTGCCACCCCATAAATTCCCTTTTCTCTTGAATTAGTCAGAGATAGTTTCTGTTGCTTACAACCAGATTCCTAACTGATATGAAGCTCAAAAGTTCCTTCTTCTGTGAAGCCTTCCCCGATTCTGCACAAGCATACTTCTGCGTACATTCCCATAGCACTCTGTACAAACTGCAGAGCACAATGAGGTATTTTTCCCTGTCTCTTCCACTAGGGTAGGAGTTCATATTGGTCCCATCCTTTGGAGTGTTACTGGCCAGAGTCAGCACTCAGCAAACATTTAAGAACTAAACTAATAGTCTGGGAGCTCTGCTTTCTCTCTCTCTAGCTGCTTCAGTGGTTTGTACAGACTCTTGTCATGCCATGAAAATGACTTAAGCACCTGCCTCCCTTGTGAGACTGACTGGAAATAGCATAAGACGGTTTCTGTTTGGGGCCTTTATTCTGTCCATACCATGGAAGATTGGGGAATAGGGAGACAGACAGGAGTCAGGGAGGTGGCTTTTGGAGCAGTTCAGGGGGAAGGTGATGGCGAGCTGGATTAAAATGGTTGCAGTGGGAACGAAGAAAGGAAGGGGCCAACTGACGAGATTGTGAACTGAGTATTAGAATTGATATGAAACTCAATTGTTTTTGGTAATTCTAGAAGCAAAAGTTGGCCATTTGAGATGACTTCCATCAGAAGGAAGTGAGGGAGTGTGTGTGTGCACGTGTGCATGTGCATGGGGGGATCATTCAGGAGGGTGTGTCAACATCATCTACAGCATCCTCCTCCTGCCAACAGGCATGACCCTGCTGCAGGCTACCCTGCCTGTTTTCTAAAGAGTTTCCCTAGGCAGCAGGGGAGAGAGAAGAAGGGGGGGCGGTCACCCACACCACTCAGAAGAGGTGAGCTGAGAAGCCCGAGAGTCCTCAAGACCTCCTCCCCCAGACACTATAGGCTCCAGGCGCCTTGTTTGTGATGAACGCTTTAAAAAACCCATGTG
Organism: Trichechus manatus latirostris; assembly: GCF_000243295.1. Taxonomy (NCBI): domain Eukaryota; kingdom Metazoa; phylum Chordata; class Mammalia; order Sirenia; family Trichechidae; genus Trichechus; species Trichechus manatus. Next base: position 4,784,521 of record NW_004444006.1, on the reverse strand, counting down.
CATGGATGGTCATGCATTCATTTTTGTTCATTTAACTAATACTGAGCCTGGAGCCATGCAATGGTGAGCACTGAGCAAAGTCGCCATGGACCCTGCTCTCAAGAAGCTCCTGAGCCGGTGGGGGAGAAGATGCGTAATCAGGCAATTAGGAACCAGTGTGAGCAGGAGGTAAGCGCTGGTTGCTATGGGAACATGAGGAGAGGCCACAGCTGCTGCTCCTCTCCAAAGAGCAGCCAGAGTGGCAGGCAGAAAAGGAGGTGCTAAGCAAGCAGACCCAACTCCATGCAGCCCAGCCAACTGGTCCCAGACCAAACCCATCCCTTTTCTGCCCCTCCATTTCCTCACCTAGGAAATGAGAATGAGGCCATGATGCAAGAACCAAATGGGATCCTGTGTGTCTCTGCCTGGCCACTAGTTGGTCTGCAGTACATGATAGCTGCTAGGATTTTTTTTTCCAAGAAATATTTATTGGTTGAAAGTTTCCCAGGCACTGTGTTAGACACCAAGGGTACAGCTGCGAACAAGATAAACAAGGTCTCTGCCAACATGGAATTTATAGTAATTTTGGAGGGGAGACAGCTGTGAAAAAAATCACATCACAAGTATTTACTACTGTGGAAAGTTTTGCGATGCTGCAAGAGTGATTCAGAGTAGGAGCTGGCCTAGGCTAGGTGGTAAGGAAGACTTCTGAAGGAGGTAATATTTCAACAACCATCAGATGGAAGCTGTTGTTACTAGGTGGCTTTAAGCAGGGATGGAATACCCAATAAGCAAGGTATGCACAGGCTTACTTGTGCTTACTTACTAATCTGTACTACACAATTTCAACTGTTTTTGTGACACCCATGTCAAATTGGGCACTACAGATTAGTAAGTAAACACAAAAAAGCTCCTGCATACCTTGCTTAATGTAAGCCTGTGCTTACCTTGCTTACTGGTTAATCTGCCCTGCAGTCCAGTTGGTTCCGACTCAAGGTAACCCCATGTACAAAAGAAAAAAACACTGTCCAGTCAGCGCCATTCTCAAACTAGTTGCATGTTTGAACCCACTGGTGCAGACATTGTTTCAATCCATCTCGTTGAGGGTCTTCCTCTTTTGCACTGACCCTCTGCTTTACCAAGCATGACGTCCTTCTCCAGGGACTAGTCCCTTCTGATAACATGTCCAAAGTACATAAGATGAAATCTCGCCATCCTCGCTTCTAAGGAGCATTCTGGCTGTGCTTCTTCCAAGACAGATTCGTTCATTCTTCTGGCAGTCCCTGGTATACTCAATATTCTTTGCCAACATCGTAATTCAAATAGATCAATTCTTCGTTGCTCTTCCTTATTTATTGTTCAGCTTTCACATGCATATAACGCGATTGAAAATACCATGGCTTGGGTCAGGCATACCTTAGTCCTCCAAGTGACACCTTTGCTTTTTAACACTTTAAAGAGGTCTTTCGCAGCAGATTTGCACAATGCAATATGTCGTTTGATTTCTTAACTGCTGTTTCCATGGTCATTGATTGTGGATCCAAGTAAAATGAAATCCTTGGCAACTTCAATCTTTTCTCCATTTATCATGATGTTGCTTACTGGTCTAGTTGTGAGGATTTTTGTTTTCTTTATGTTGAGGTGTAATCCATACTGAAGGCTGTGGTCTTTGATCTTCATCAGTAAGTGCTTCAGGTCCTCTTCACTTTCAGCAAACAAGGTTGTGTCATCTGCATAATGCAGGTTGTTAATGATTTTTCTGCTAATCCTGATGCCCCGTTCTTCATATAGTCCAGCTTCTCAGATTATGTGCTCAGCATACAGATTGAATAAGTATGGTGAAAGGCTACCACCCTGTTGCACACCTTTCCTGATTTTAAACCACATAGTATCCCCTTGTTCTGTCCCTTGGTTTATGTACATGTTCCTCATGAGCACAATTAAGTGTTCTGGAAGTCCTATTCTTTGCAATGTTATCCATAATTTGTTATGATCCATACCATCAAATGCCTTCACACAGTCAATAAAACACAGGGAAACATCTTTCTGGTATTCTCTGCTTTTAATCAAGAGCCATCTGACATCAGCAATGATATCTCTTGCTCCACATCCTCTTCTGAATCCAGCTTGAATTTCTGGCAGTTCCCTGTTGATGTACTGCTCCAGTCGTTTTTTATTGTCTTCACCAAAATTTTACTTGCATATAATATTGTTCAATAATTTCCACATTCTGTTGGATCATCTTTCTTTGGAATGGGCACAAATATGGATCTCTTCTAGTCAGTTGGTAGGGTAGCTGTCTTCCAAATTTCTTGGCACAGATGAATGAGCATTTCCAGCATTGCATTGGTTTGTTGAAACATCTCAATTAGTAGTCCATCAATTCCTGGAGCCTTGTTTTTTGCCAATGCCTTCAGTGCAGCTTGGACTTCTTGCTTCAATACCATCTGTCTTAGCCTGGGTTCTCTAGAGAGTCAAAACTAGTAAATCGTATAAATATATACACACCAAAAACCAAACCATTGCTGTCGAGTCGATTCTGACTCATAGTGACACTGCAGGACAGAGTAGAACTGCCCCATACGGTTTCCAAAGAGTGGCTGGTGGATTCGAACTGCTGACCTTTTGCTTATCAGCTGTAGATCTTAATCATTGCATCACCAGGGCTCCAAATAAATATGTATAGAGATTTATAGTAAGGAAATGGCTCACGTGATTGTAGAAGCTGAACACCTCAAGTCCATGGGTCAGGCTGGAAGCTTCTCCTGATACACATAGTCGCAGGGGCTGACAAACCAGGGATTGGCAGGTCAGACAGCAGGGATCTGGCTCACAGGCTGCAAAGACCAATGAATCCCAAAATTGGCAGGCAAGATGGCAGGTAAGCTGCTAGCTCAAGTCCCAAGAACCGGAGGTCAAACGAACAGAAGCCAGCTGCAGGATCCAGAGTGAGCAAAAGCTCAGGAGCCTTACCAGAAAATCCACCTACGTTGGATGCAGGCCACACCCCCAAGGAAACTCCCTTTCAACTAATTGACTACTTACAGCAAATTGCATCATGGAGGTGATCACATATCAGATGTCATCATGGAGGTGATTACATCATTGTACGACTGCAAACTACATCATAACTGCCAAACCACTGAGAATCATGGTCCAGCCAAGTTGACACACAACTTTAATGATCACAATCCACACCTTGTCAACTTGGCACCTGTACACATCTCCTTAAACCATACATAATCTCCTAATAAAGACAATTATAAAGTCATACTTGTACCTAACATGATACAACTAACATGTGTACAACCGAAAACACACTAGCCCTGTTTACATCTTATATTTTATAAGTGAAGAAAACAAAAATATTTGATGCATACATACAAGGAAGAAATACTCATAACAATTACAGTCCTCATTTCTGCAACTGCTCACATAGTTGTAACTGGTATTTAGAACTAACTTCTTCTACGACCCATTCCATATTCCCTTTGCCCTCAGCAATCACCTCAGCTGGTCGTGGTTCTTTGCCTACTGCGGTTATCCAAACCTTCATTCCTGAAGGATTTAGGCCATTAGTAGTCACATAGGAATTGAGTTGCTGTAATTTTCCATTGACTTTATCACAGGGCATGGAAGTATTAAAAGACGCACAAAGGAATCTCCTGCATTGCAGATATACTCTTCTTTGCCTCCATTATGTAATATCAATCCGATTTCCTCTTGGTAATTAGAATCAACCACACCAGCCAATACGGTGACTGCCTTCTTTGCCCGTTGATCCAGAGGCATAAGGAGCCCAAAGTGGCCAGATGGCATTGTGAACTTACAGTTTGATGGAATCAGTGATGTGTCTCCAGGTATGAGCATTCCTCCCTTCGGAACTAAGACCTCTAGACCTGCAGAGTGAAGGGTCTCAGGACAGGAAGCAAAAGTTTTAAGAGTGGGTCACTAAGGGTAATAGTGAGTGGTGTCACTCCCATTTCCACCCCTTGATTCCTGGCCCCCTGTATCCTGGCTATGAGAGAAACAGAACCATATATTGGATGCCTGTTTAGAGCATATACAGCCTCCTGGCGAACATTGCCCCAACTCTGGAAGGTATTGCCACATAGCTGGTGCTGTAACTGTGTCTTTAGAAGGCCATTGCATCATTCTATCAAGCCAGCTGCTTCAGGATGATGGGGAACATGGTAAGACCAGTGAATTTCATGAGCATAGGCCCATTGCCACACTTCATTTGCTGTGAAGTGAGTCCCTTGATCTGAGGCAATGCCGTGTGGGATATCATGAAAGTGGATAAGGCATTCTGTAAGTCCACGGATGATAGTTTTGGCAAAAGCATTGTGTGTAGGGAAGGCAAGTCCATATCCAGAGTAAGTGTCTATTCTAGTAAGAACAAAACACTGCTCTTTCCATGATGGAAGTGGTCCAATGTGATCAACCTGCCACCAGGCTACTACTGGTTGATCACCTCAAGGAATGCTGCCATATCAGGGATTCAGTGTTCGTCTCTGCTGCTGGCAAATTGGGCATTCAGCAGTAGCTGTAGCCAAGTTGGCCTTTGTGAGTGGAAGTCCATGTTGCTGAGCCCATGCATAACCTCCATCTCTGTCACCATGGCAACTTTGTTCATGAACACTGAGCAATGACAGGAGTGGCTAGGGAAAGAGGATGACTGGTTTCCACAGAACACGTCATCCTATCCTCTTAATTGTGAAAATCCTCCTCTGCTGAGGTCACCCTTTCGTGAGCATTCACATGAGATACAAATATCTTCACTTCTTTGGCCCATTCAGAGATGTCTATCACATACCTCTTCCCTATACCTCCTTGTCTCCAATTTTCTAATCATGTTTCTTCCAAGTCTCTGACCATCCAGCCAAACCATTGACTGCAGCCCATAAATCAGTATACAATCGCACATCTGTGCAATTCTGCTTCCAAGCAAAGTAAACAACCAGGTGCACTGCTCAAAGTTCTTCCCATTGGGAGGATTTGCCTTCACCACTGTCCTCCAGGGAGTTCCCAGAAAGGGGCTGTTGTGCTTTTGCTGTCCACATTTGAGTGGTGCCTGCATATCGCACAGAACCATCTCTAAACCAGGCAGTCAAATGATCATAAGGAGCTCCTCATGAGGCTGTAGGTGCAGACTGGGAGATGGAAGGTAATGTGACAGGAGTGGAGGCCATGGGCATTTGGGCCCCCTCCTCATGCACTCACTTGTGCCTTCAGGTCTTGCTTGGGCCCAAACTCGTATATACCACTTCCGTTAATGATGGAGTGCTGCTGTGCATGTCCAACTTCATGGCTCTGTGGGTCAGAAAACACGCAGTTCATGATGGGCAGCTTAGGCTACAGGGTGACTAGGTGGCCCATGGTTAAGCATTCAGTCTCTACTAGATGCAGTAAGAAGCCAAAAGCTGTTTCTCAAAAGGAGAGTAGTTATCTGCAGACGATGGCAGGGCTTTGTTCCAAAATCCTAAGGGTCTGTGCTGCGATTCACCCATAGGGGCCTACCAAAGACTCCAAACAGCATCTCTATCTGCCACAGACACTTGAAGCACCATTGGATCAGCTAGATCATATGGCCCAAGTGGCAGAGCAGCTTTCACAGCAGCCTGAACCTGTTGCAGAGCTTTCTTTTGTTCTGGGCCCCACACAGAACTAGCAACTTTTCTAGTCACTTGATAAATAGGCCAGAATAGCACACCCAAATGAAGAATATGTGGCCTCCAAAATCCAAAGAGGCCCTAGGCATTGTGCCTCTTATTTAGTTGTAGGAGGGGCCAGATCCAATAACTTATCCTTCACTTTAGAAGGAATATCTCGATATGCCTCATACCACTACCTCTAGAAATTTCAACTAGGTGAAAGTGGCTGAATTTTTATTGGATTAATTTTCCACCTTCTAGTATGCAAACTATTTACCAATAAGTCCAGAGTCATTTACATTTTTTCCTTACTAGGTCCAATCAGGGAAACCCTGGTGGCATAGTGGTTAAGAGCTACAACTGCTAACCAAAAGTTTGGCTGTTCGAATCCACCAGGTGCTCCTTGGAAACTCTGTGGAGCAGTTCTACGCTGGCCTACAGGGTCACCATGAGTTGGAATCAACTCAATGGCAACGGGTTTGGTTTTTGTTTTTTGTTTTGGTCCAATCAGCATACTGTCATCAATGTAAAGGACCAGCGTGATGTCTTGTGGAACGGAAAGGTGATCAAGGACCCTGCAGACTAAATTATGATATAAGGCTGGAGAGTTGATATAGCCCTGAGGTAGGACATGAAGGTGTATTGCTTGCCCTGCCAGTAGAAGGCAACTTGCTTCTTGTGGTCTTCTAAACAGGTTTCGGAGAAAATGGCATTAGCCAGATCAGTAGCTGCATACCAGGTACCAGGAGATGTATTAATTTGCTCAAGCAATGAAACTACATCTGGAACAGTGGTTGCAATTGGAGTCACCACCTGGTTAAGTTTACAATAATCCACTGTCATTCTCCAAGATCCATCTGTTTTTTTGCACAGGCTAAATACGTGAGTTGAATGGGGATGTGGTGGGAATCATCATCCTTGTATCTTTCAAGTCCTTGATGGTGGCAGTAATCTCAGCAATCCCTCCAGGAATGTGGTATTGCTTTTGGTTTACTATTTTCCTAGGTAGGGGCAGTTCTAATGGCTTCCACTTGGGTTTTCCTACCATAATAGTCCTTACACCACTTGTCAGGGATTCAATATGGGGGTTCTGCCAGTTGCTGAGTATATCTATTCCAATTATGCATTCTGGAACTTGGGAAATTACTATGGAATGGATTCAGGGACCCACTGGACCTACTGTGAGACGGACATGAGCTAAGACTCCATTAATAACCTGACCTCCATATACCCCCACTCTGACTGGGAGGCCACAGTGATGTCTTGGGTCTTCTGCAATTGTTGTCAATTCAGAGCCAGTAACCAGTAATCCCTAAAAAGTCTGATTATTTCCTTTTCCCCGATGAACAGTCACTCTAGTAAAGGCTGTAGATCCCTTTTGGGAAAGCTGAGAGAAAGATTAACAGTATAAGTTTTTGACAGTGTATTGGAGTCCTTCCTCAAGGAGACCTGGCCTCGTCTTCTATCAGGGGGTTGTGGGTCTGTAAACTAGCTCAAGTCTGGGAATTGATTTAGGGGCTGTGACTTACTATTCTGGTGATTCGAGTTAGACTGCTGTTCACTTGACCTAGAATTCTTCAGCTTGTACAGATCAAGTAAACATTTAGTAGATTTCCTGTCTATTTCATTCTTAGGGACACCAAGACTAAGTAGCCAACTCCATAAGTCCATATGCGTTAGACTATTCTGATTACTGCTTTGACTTCGCTGTCCATTACAGTAACTATACCCACCTTGTGTTTATTGATTGAGTGCTGCACTTGGCCCCTACCACTACGGGGTCCAACCAGCCCCATTGTAGTTAGGTTTCTTTATTCAGCTGGGCAGTTCCCCCTGTCAAATCTGACTTACATAAAATAGCAGTCACAGCAGTCTTCAAGGATGCTGGAGCTCCGTTCACAAATTTGCTCCTCACCATTGTGGTAAAAGATGGCACTTGTGGGTCTGTGCATCTAACCTCTTAAATTCACTCTAACGTGCCAATTTCCCTAAGCCTTTGGATACATTCTTCTACAGTATACCAAGGCAGGTCTGGTACTTCAACTTGATTTAGTGTAGGCTACCATGTAATCCATGCTTCAGCAACCCAACCAAATAAACTATTAGATCCTTTTCTAACCTCTCGAGTTGAAACATTGAATGAAAAATCCGTGCTTAGTGGGCCCATATCAGTAAACTGAGCCTGATCCAGCTTTATGTTTCTTGCACCATTATCCCACACCCTTAATAACCATTCCCACTCCTTCTTCCCAGGTTTCTGTTTGTACATATTAGAAAAATCAAGCAGTTCTTTTGGAGTATAGTGTACCTCCTCTTGGGTCACACTTTGTACTTCACCTTTTGGGCTCACTGTGACTTAAGTCTAGTTATAGGATTAGAAGCCAAAATTGGTGGTGGGGCTGTGTTTTGAGAACATTCAGCATTGTCTTGTAAGGCATCTGCCTCAGGTAATGCTCCAGGCAATGATTCAGATAAAGGCTCTTTAGACACAGCTGGGTTAATCTCATCAGATGGAGGTGGAGGGACTAACGGTTTTACTGGGGAGGGTGGTTTAGCCGATAAAGATAGAGTAATCGCTCCAAATGGGAGTGAGAGGGCTGGTTCTGCTGGCAGGAGTGATTCAACAGAATTTAGGTGCTCAATGTCTCCAGCTTCCTGATTATCTGCCCTTAGGTCCCCATCCCATGAATCAGGATCCCATTGCTTCCCAATCAATGCCCTCACTTTAACTTCAGATACCATTCGAGATTGGGAATTCAGTTGGTGTTGTAATTCAGCCATTTTTATGACAAGACTCTTAGTTTGGTTTTCAGCAATATCAGCTCTGTTACTATAAGAAATAAGGTTTTCTTTCAAGGCACAAGTGGAAACTTTTAGGTGGTTTATGCAGCACTTGAGCTTTGACTCTGAAGCTCTGAACTCATCTCTTTCTTTCACCACTGTGTCTAGCAAAAGTAGGACCAACCAACCAGCTTCCTTATACTTCTAGTTATGACAAAATTGTAGAAAGATATTAAACATTCCATCACCCAGAGCCTCGCTTCTCACCAATACCTGATCTATTGGTGGTGATATTCTGCATATTTCTATTGCCACCTCACTCCGTGGATTAGCAGTGCCCTGTTTACTACTGGAAGCAGAATCATCAACATCTTTAAGACCAACCATCCCTGAGAACCAATTTAGAAAACTCATCCTTACAATTTTGTTTCTCTAGAACCACTCTCAGTACCAAATGTCTTAGGCTGGGTTCTCTAGAGAAGCAAAACCAGTAAAGCATATAGATATATATAGAGAGAGATTTATATCAAGGAAATTGCTCACGTGGTTGTAGAAGCTGGAACATCCCAAGTCTGAGGGTCAGGCTGAAGGCTTCTACTGATTCACGTAGCTGCAGGGTTGATGAACCCAAGATCAGCAGGTCAGAGAGCACGGCTCTGGCTCACGGGCTGCAAAGATCGATGAATCCCAAAATCAGCAGACAAGATGGCAGGTAAGCTGCTAGCTCAAGTCCCAAGAACTGGAGGTCAGACAAACAGGAGCCAGCTGCAGGATTCAGAGCAAGCAAAAGCCCTTGAGCCTTGCCAGAAAGTCTATGTTCAATGTAGGCCACACCCCCAAGGAAACTCCCTTTCAGCTGATTGGCTATTCACAGCAGTTCCCATCATGGAGTTGATCACATTATATCAGATCTCATCACGGAAATGATTACATCATTATTCGACTGCCAAACTATATCATAACTGCCAAACCACTGAGAATCATGGCCCAGCCAAGTTGACACACAACCTTAATGATGACACCATTGGTTCTTGAACATATGCTACCTCCTGAAATGGTTTGAATGTCGACCAATTCTTTTTGGTAGAGTGACCCTGTGTATTCCTTCCATCTTCTTTTCATGCTTCCTGTGTCATTCAGTATTTTTCCCATAGAATCCTTCAATATTGCTACTGAAGGCTTGAATTTTTTCTTCAATTCTTTCAGCTTGAGAAATGCCAAGCATGTTCTTCCCTTTTGGTTTTCTAACTCCAGGTCTTTGCACATTTCATTGTAATACTTTACTTTGTCTTCCTGAGCCTCCCTCTGAAATCTTCTGTTCAGGTCTTTTACTTCATCATTTCTTCCATTCACGTTAGCTACTCTATGTTCAAGAGCAAGTTTCAGGGTCTCTTTTGACATCCTTGTGGTCTTTTCTTTCTTTCCTGTCTTTTTAATGACCTTTTGCTTTCTTCCTGTATGATATCATTGATGTCATTCCCAACTCATCTGCTGTCCAGTATTAGTGTTTGTCATGGATTGAACTGTGTCCCCCCAAAATATGTGTCAACTTGGTTAGGCTATGATTCCCAGTATTGTGTGATTGTCCTCCATTTTGTGATTGATATAATTTTCCTGCATGTTGGAAATCCTAATCTCTGTGGTTAATGAGGCAAGATTGGATTATGTTGAAGATGATTAGGGTAGGATGTAACACCCTGGCTCAGGTCAGATCCCTGATCCAATGTAAAGGGAGTTTCCCTGGGGTGTGGCCTGCACCACCTTTTATCTTACAAGAGATAAAAGGAAAGGGAAGTGAGTAGAGAGTGGGGGACCTCATACCACCAAGAAAGTAGCATCAGGAGCAGAGCTCATCCTTTGGACCCGGGGTTCCTGTGCAGAGAAGCTCCTAGTCCATGGGAAGATTGATGACATGCCCCTTCCTCCAGAGCCGACAGAGAAAGCCTTACCCTGGAGCTGACACCCTGAATTTGGACTTCTAGCCTACTAGACTGTGAGAGAGTAAACTTCTGTTTGTTAAAGCCATTCACTTGTGGTATTTTCTGTTATAGCAGCACTAGATAACCAAGAATGTTCAATGAGTCAAATCTACTCTTGAGATGGTCTCTAAATTCAGGTGAGATATACTCAAGGTTGTACTTTGGCTCTCGTGAACTTGTTTTAATTTTCTTCAGCTTCATCTTGAACTTTCATATAGCAATTGATGGTCTGTTCTGCAGTCAGCCCCTGGTCTTTTCCTGTCTTTCCACAGATGTAGTCCATTTGATTCCCGTGTATTCTCTCTGGCGAGATCCACCTGTATAGCTGCCATTTACGTTGTTGAAAAAAGGTATTTCCAATGTATAGGTCGTTGCAAAATTCTATCATGCAATCTCCAGCATCGTTTCTGTCACCAAGGACATATATTTCAACTACTGATCCTTCTTCTCTGTTTCCAACTTTTGCATTCCAATCACCAGTAATTATCAGTGGGTCTTGATGGCATGTTTGATCAATTTCAGACTGCAGAAGTTGGTAAAAATCTTCAATTTCTTCATCTTTAGCCTTAGTGGTTGGTGCGTAAATTTGAATAATAGTCATGTTATCTGTTCTTCTTTGTAGTTGTATGGATATTATCCTATCACTGATAGCATTGTACTTCAGGATAGATCTGTAAATGTTCTTTTTGACAGTGAACGGGACGCAGTTCCTCTTCAATTTGTCATTCCCAGCATAGTAGACGTATGATTGTCTGATTCAAAGTGGTCAATACCAGTACATTTCAGCTCACTAATGCCTAGGATATCGATCTTCAAGCATTCCATTTCATTCTTGACAACTTTCAATTTTCCTAGATTCATACTTTGTACATTCCATGTTCCAATTATTAATAGATGTTTGCAGCTTTTCCTTCTCATTTTGAGTTGTGCCACAACAGCAAATGAAGGCCCTGAAAACTTTACTCCAACCACATCATTAAGGTCAACTCTACTTTGAGAAGGCAGCTCTTCCCCAGTCATTTTTTTTTAGTGCCTTCCAACCCGAGGGGCTTATCTTCTGGCACTATATCAGACAATGTTCTGCTGCTATTCATAAGGTTTTCACTGGCTAATTTTTTTTCAGAAGTAGACCACCAGGTCCTTCTTCCCAGTCTTAGTCTGGAAGCTCAGCTGAAACTTGTCCACCTTTGATGACCCTGCTGGCATTTTAAATACTGGTGTCATAGCTTCCAGCATCACACCAACACACAAGCCACCACAATAGAGACAAACTGACAAATGAGTGGTGGAAGCATTAGCTAGCAAAAAGGTGAGGGAACAGTGTTCCAAGTGTGGTGAATAGCTTGTGTGACTAGCAAGAGGGAGTTTGGTAGGTTCCAGGCAAGGAAAGGAGGTCAGTGGATTTTGGATTGGGGAGGTACAATAAAGGTGGGAAGCTGGAAAAGTGGGCAGGAAGCCAAGCAATCCCAGCCTCTAGGCCGTGGTAAGGAGTTTTCATTTGATCCTAGGATGACCCCAAAGGGCCAAACTTGCTGTTATTCCCACGGTTTATCAGCATATTAGAATTCAACTGTCATTGCCTGATGCAGGGTCCAGCTCAAGAGGTTTGGCTCAGAGCAGGCTTGTAGAACATTCTGGAATTTGAGACCTGTCAGATCCCTTGGAGGGTATTTAAGCCCAAACTCTCATTGTCCAGATGGGAACATTGAGGCCTGGAGAGGAAAAAGACTTGTTCAGAGTCACAAAGCAAACAGAGTTATCATGGTTGGAACTAGAGCCCAGTTTAAGAAGCCATCCAGTGCCATAAGCCTCTGAGGAAGTTTGAAGGTGGGCTTTTTCTTGGAGGTACCATATCCTCCTCCTCTCAGGGGCAGCCAGAAGAGTGTTTACAGCTTTTTATTGCCTCTTTGCACTTTCCCTAGTATTTCTCTTTTCAAAAGAACACATTTCCCTCAGCTCCCCATTTGCTTATCCTCCACACTTTGATTGCAAATGCAGCAGCCAGGGGCAGAGCTTGGATCCCAGGAAGGGCCAAATGGAGCTATTCCCTTGCCAGATATTGATGTATCTTCCAAATTCACTGTAGCTGCTGCCTTTGTCACTCCCCCAATCATGTTCTGTGGCCCATACTCTCCCAACTGACATGGCCACGGCACTTCCCTGCCCAGGCAGGCCTCACCACACACAGACTGGCAGAGATGGCATGGGCTTCAAACATCTTCTAGTACAACCTCTCCATTGCAGAGATGAGAACAGTAAGGCCCAGAGGGAGGAAGGGATCCACCCAGGGTCAGGTCAGAGTTCTTGCCTGTGAACTAACAGTGTGCCCCAGCCTTTGGACCCTGCCCTTGCCATCTCCCCATACCACCAGCTGGCTCTTTTCTCTACCTGTCGGTGGAAGCACAAATGTGCTGAGGGGAGAGGGGAAACCCTTGGAAAGAGAGTGGCCAGCATTCCCTGAGCAGGGACTGAAGGTAGGGATAAGGGGAAATGGCTTCTCTGCCTCTCTAACTTAGCCTGTTTCCTACTCCAGCTAGACCTCTCAAACCACTCCATACAGGGGCCATAAGATGCCTAAGCACAGGGCAGGAGCCCAGCCTGGGATCCAGTAAGCTGCTCTAGGCTTCCACCAGGAACTCCCTACCTGGAAGGACTTCCCTTTTAGGCAGCAACTGAGGTCACCACATTCCTCTCACCTCAGGCCTAGAAGTAGCCTGGTGCAGTAGGGAAAGCATGGCTTTGGAGTCCTTTGGAGTCCTGGGTCCAAATTCTAGCTCTGCTACCTCTAGCTGAGTAGCTTTGAACAAATCCCTTAACATCTCTGAGCCTCAGCTTCTCCCTCTGGACATAAGAGTTGCTACCTCACAAGGCTGCTCTGAAGATTAAACAGAAGAATGAATACAAAGTAACTGGCATATAATACATGTTTGACAAATGTTAGTCCCCTCTCCACGATCTTGGCTTGCCCTTCCAGCCTTGCTCCCAGCAAGCTCTGTGCCCTAATTCCTGCCAGAGATCCTTGGGGTGAGTCTGGGACCGGATTTTGGCAAGAGCTTCCCATCTATAGGAAGAAGAGAGAAGGGAGCTGTGTACCACTGTAGATATCCCTAATCTTTGAAACTCAGCAGGAGACACCCAATGGGAAGCCAAGCCAGGGGAAAAGATAGAGAGAGGAAGATGGGAGGGAGGGAAGAAGCGGCAGGTGGCTTCAGGGCCTCTGAGAAGTCAGGGCATAGGGGAGAGGAACTGGGAAGCATGAGGGCCCATCCAGCTGGACGAGAGGGCTGGGAGAGACAAAGAAGGAGGTCTTGGGGCTGCAGGCTGCTTGAAGCTCTCTCAATGGCAGTTTATTCTAGGGGCACAGGGTCTCTGTCTCTTCAGACTTACCCAGACTCCAGCAGGGGAGTGAACAGACCATGGGGACTGAGTCCAGCCTCATTCAGCTCCAGATCCTTGGTGCTTTCATATCCCTGCTGTGTCCCCACTACCTTGAGATAGCTCAGAGTTCCTTGCCTTCATTCTCTACCTCCTCACAAACCAAACCCCAGGCCCCACCCCTACATCCTACACCACCATGTTCCCTTTTGATTCATTATTTTCTGTAACCCGGAGGCTCCCAAAATGTCTCTCAGAGTTGAATTTGTAGCTGGGATCAGGGCTCCATTTGTGACCAAGTTCAGGGCTCAGTCTGTGACCGGAGTTTATAAGGTTCTTCTGTTGCAAGCAACAGAATTCAACTCTGGCTGACTTGGGCAAAAAATAAGACTGTGTTTGAAAAATAATTGGGCTGGCTTTCAGAATTGATTGAGGTGAACAAGACTCAGCTCCAATCCTCCCAGTTTCTGTGTCTCTCCTTTTGAGTTTCAAACTCCTGGCAGAGGAGTCCAACTGGCCCAGCATGGATGAGGAATGTCTGCTCCAAGATGAGGCAGTTTAGCCAAGGTGCAGGGCCACACATTGCTGGTGGAAATGTGTAGGGCCTCAGCCTTTTGGAAAGCAACCTAGTACCATATATTAAAATTCAAAAGATACATGCCATTCGACCCAGCAATCCTACTTCTACGACATTATTCCATGAGAATACAAGTTCTGGCATTAACAACCTATGTGTACAAAGATGTGTGTTGCAGCATTGTTCATAGTGTTTAAAAAAAACCCTGAAAATAATAATTACCTGTAGGTTAATGACTGAATAGATTATGGCACATCCACATCATGAAATATTAAACAGCCATTAAAGATTAGTAATTAGAACTATGCCAGTTGATTTCCAAGGGGTATTATTGAGTGGGGAGCCCTGGTGGCACACTGTTTAAGAGCTTGGCTGCTAACCAAAAGGTCGACAGTTCAAATCCACCAGCTGCTCCTTGGAAACCCTATGGTGCAGTTCTACTCTGTCCTAAAGGGTTGCTATGAATGGGAATCGACTCGAAGGCAATGGGTTTGGTTTTAGTTTATTATTGAGTGAGAAAAGCAAGAAACTGAGAAGCATATATATGATCCCATTTTAATAAAGAAGGACAAATAAAAACCCACATATGTATGGCAGATGTATATACACATACATATAACTACACATACCAAAACAAAAAACCAAACCCATTGCCATCGAGTCGATTCAAACTCATAGCACCCTATAGGACAGCGTAGAACTGCCCCGTAGGCTTTCCAAGGCTGTAATCTTTCTGGAAGCAGACTGCCACATCTTTTTCTTACGGTGCAGCTGGTGGGTTCAAACTGCTGACCTTTCAGTTAGCCGCCAAGCGCTTAACCACTGTGCCACCAGGGCTCTTAAATATATATATGTCCATATATGATTATACAATTGCGAAGAAAATATGGATTAACAAATATCAGGTTATTGATATAGGTTATGAGGAACAATCATGTAAGCAAAGGAGGGAGACAAGTAAAAACAGGAAGAAAAAAGTCTCTTAATTTTTAAAAGCATGCACATTGGATTCCTCTTATGAGTTTGTCTGAAACTATATAGAGATTTGTGTGTAATTCTTGTGTAGATAAATTCCTAGGGGTAGACTTTCTGGGTCAAAAAGTATGTGCATTAGTAATCTTGATATATATTGCCAACTTACCTACTACTGAGGGTCTGCCAATTTACCTTCTTACCAGCACTGTATGAGAGTTCGTATTGCTCCACGCTCGCGATAATACAGTGTGTTATCAACTTTCCTATTGGTCAGTCTGATGGGTGAAAATGGTATCTCATTGTATTATTATGAGTGAACTTCAGCATCTTCTCATGTGTTTAAGTGCCATTTGTATTTCCTTCCCAATAACCTTAACCTTTTTATTTTAAATACTTTTATAGTTTCATATTTACATATAAAGAAAACACCAACTAGGAGATGATATTTGCAACTATACAAATATAATTGACATTTGGTACCTAGAATATATAAAGAATTCATAAAAAGCAAGAATAATAAGAAAAGCAAATCCATTAAAAAATGAACAAAGGATATGAATAAACAATTAAGAGAAGAAGAACTCTAAATGGTCGACAAATTTGAAAAGACTCTTCTAGTAATTTAGGGAAAAGCAAATTCAAACAACAGTGTTCCTTACTTATCAGATTGGCAATAATTTTAAAATCTGAATTTATCAAGAGTGTTGGGAATGTGAGGAAACAAATTGATGCAAATAAATTGCAGTTGGGAATGTGAATTGGTACAACCACTTTGGAAGGTAAATTAACAATATCTATTAAAGTTGAAAATGCTCCTACTCCCCTCTCCCATGATCCCCACATTCTGACATTCATGTCCTTGTGCAACCCTCTCCTCCTGAGTGTGGACTATACATAGAGATTCACTTTTTTTTTCTTTAAATTTTTTTATTTTGTTGTTGTTGTTGAGAATATATACAACAAAATGGGTAGGGGAACCATTTACTGTCATTGATTACATTCTTGAGTTGTGCAACCATTCTCACTCTCCTTTTCTGAATTGTTCCTCCCTCATTTAACATAAACTCACTGCCTCTTAGGATTCCCATCCAATCTTTCGAGTTGCTGTTTTCAGTTTGATCGAATATAGATAGTTCTTAAAAGCGAATAATGCTCAAGACAGACATTTTTACTAGTTAAGCTAAACTATTGTTCGGTTTTAAGGCGATTCACTTTTAATAAATAGAATATGGCAAAAGTGATGGGGTGAAATGATATAGCTGCTGGGAAAAACAGTTCAGCAGTTCCTCAAAAAGTTAAACATAGAACTACTATATGACCCAGCTATCTCAACCCTAGACATATACCCAGAAGGAGTGAAAGCAGGAACCCACACAGACTTGTACACCAATGTTCATTGTAACACTTTTTAAAATAGACAAAAGGCGGAAACAACCAAAATGTCCATCAACAGATGAATGGATAAACAAAATGTGGTACATAGATACAATGGAATATTACTCAGCCATAAGAGAAATGAAGTCCTGATACAAGCTACAACATGGATGGACCTTGAAAACATCATGCTGAGCGAAATAAGTCAGTCATAAAAGGACAAATACTGTATGATCTCTCTTATATGAAATAAGCAAATATATAGAAATCAAAGATTATTAGTGGCTACCAGGGGTGGGAGGGAAGGGAAAAAGTAGAGTTTTTGCTTAGGGGGCATTGAGTTTATGTCAACAGCGGTGGAATACTTTGGAAAAAAAGTAGCAAGAATAGTTGCACAACTTGAAGAATGTAATCAGTGTCACTGAGTTGTACACGTAGAATTTATTGAGTTGGTGTATGTTTTGCTATGTATACTTTCACCACAATTAAAAAAGAGACGTGATAGGATGTCATTTCCGAAATTAGGTTATAAAAGACTGTGGGCTTCTGTCTTAGGGCCTCTGCTCCCCTCTCTCTCACCAGCTGCCTTGTTGTGAGGCAGGAAGCCAATGCAGAGGCACAAGGCACAAGGAACCATGCACTAGGATGCTCTTTGAATACTTTCATATAATAGCACAAAACAGAAACAATCCAAGTAGGGGGAGAGATAAATAACTTGGATAGTTTATACAATGGAAATCCATACAATAATATTGGGTAAATCATACAATAGTATTCAGCAGTTAAAATGATGAGCTTGACTGACATGTATCAAAAATGCTGTATCTCCAAAAAAATAATATTGAGTGAAAAAAATATATTTCAAGATGATATATTTATTATGATGCCATTTATGTAAATTAAAACACACAAAACAACAGTGCATTTTGCCTACTGTTATGTACATATGTAGAAAAAGGAAAAAACATAGATTAGGAAACACATCAACTTCTAAATAGTGCTTATTTGGGAGAAAGAAGTAAGGTGAATAGGATAAAATGAGGGTGTCAGGTGTAATATTGTGTTTCAAAAAAAGAAGGACCTGAAGATCTGAAAAAAATAAAATTTGTACATTTCTGTATGTTTTAAATATTTAAAAATATTTTTAATAAAAGAAAATGTATCTTCTCAAGTACAAAAATACATATACATTAGATCAGGTTTATTGTGTTGTTCAATCTTTTTATATCCTTATTTATTTTTCAGTCTATTAGATCCATCAAAGTGGTTAAAGTGATCGACTGCTAACCAAAAGGTTGGTGATTCAAAACCACCAGTGGATCCTCAGGAGAAAGATGTGGCAGTGTGCTTCCACAGAGATTTACAGCCTTGGAAACCCTATGGGGCGGTTCTACTCTGTCCTGTAGGGTCGCTCTCAGTCAGAATCA
>NW_004444006.1:4729190-4766300 GCF_000243295.1 Trichechus manatus latirostris | reverse complement strand
TATATACCTAAAAGAGGTGTGGTTAATTTCTCCCATGATAATTGCAGATATCCTGATCTTCTTATATTTCTAGCAGTAATTGCTTCATATATTTTGAAACTACATTTTTGGCACAAAAATTTAGTGACTATCATATCTTCTTGGTGAACAAAACAACCTTTGTTCTTTTTAATGCTTTTTACTTTGAGTTCTTGCTTTTTCTGATATTAACATTGCTACATGTCTCTTGTTTGCTTGCTTGCTTGCTTGTTTTGTGCTAGTACATACAGGTGTTATATTTTTCATTCCTATTTCTCCTTTAGGAACCCTGGTGGCCCAATGGTTAAGCAGTCGGCTGCTAAGGGAAAGGTCAGCAGTGACTCTGCAGGAGAAAAGAGCTGATGATCTGCTCCCGTAAAGATTACAGACTAGGAAACCCTATGAGGCAGTTCTACTCTGTCATACAGGGTCACTACGAGCTGGAATTGACTCAACAGCACACAACAGTGAAAATTTCTCCTTTAGGTGAAACTCATAATAAACATCATCTAACTGGATTTTTTAAAATGAAATGCTTAAGATGAGAGTTTGCTTTTTAATAGATGATGTTAACCCATTACACATACTGATGTTTAGATTTAGTCCTGTCCTTTTCTTTTCACATGCTTTCTTGTTGTCCCTCCCGTTTCTTGCCCTTTATTAGACTGAGTTTTTCTCTTTGTTCCATATATTATTTCTCTAATGTTTTGAAAGTTATGCATCCTGTTTGTATTCTGTCGTTATCCCTAAAATTTTTGTTTTTCTATTATTAATTTTATTTCCAGTAAGAACAAAACTTTGCTACCGTTGTGAACATAGGAAGTCTTCACATATGATGCAAATGCTAGAGGTTCATTATAAAGTGCAATTTAATAAAAAGAGTTCAGAATTCAGTAATATTGTATAATTCCAAAAGGCACAGCTATGTTTAACTCCAATGCAATTACAAGAATGTGAACCCATGTTGTGCTTCATGATCATTTCTTTTGGATAGAGAAGGTTGATTTTGCGATTAACAGCAGCAAATTCTACTGTAAAGAGCTTCAATCTGCCTTAGCCACCAGGTTAAAAAAAATGTAAACTTCCTGGAATCTTAAATATAGTTTCACATTTTTAATATTTCCAATTCAAACCATAACATAGACCATAGGATAACCCATTGCCATTGCCGTCGAGTGGATTCCTACTCATAGCCACCCTGTAGGACAGAGAAAAACTAACTGCCCCATAGGGTTTCCAAGGCTGAAATTTTTACGGAAGGAAGGAGACTGCCACATCTCCTGCAGAGGGCTGGTGGGTTCGAACTGCCGACCTTTCTGTTAGCAGCTGAGTGCTTAACCACTGCGCCACCAGGGCTCCTTAGACCAATAGGATATATTAATATAATTACGTTCACATTGGAATTAATCATAAACAATTTGAAATTTTTATTTTATTAAAAAAAGGGAACACGGCTAAATGTTTAACATTTTAGAAATCTGGAATTTTTTTACATTTTTCGCTGTCTGTATCGTCGATGATTTCGTCATTTACAATGAAATAATGCTTTCAGGCCCACCCTGATTTGTCCAGGGCAGCTGCCGCCCCCGCCACATCAAGGGGGCGGGCTCCAGCCGACGCCACAATCACTTCCGCCGCCGCCGCCGCCGCCAACGCCGCCGCCGCCGCCACCACCGCCACCCGTCCCCGCTGCTGTCTGGCGGGGGAGGAGCTGGAGACCCGGGAGCAGCGGCTCTGGCGGTCGTGGCGGTCAGAGGTACAAGAGCTCTGCTCCCCCGAAGATCTTGCGAGTGTCCCGACTGGGTGAGTGAAGGGCTGTCTATGTCCTCAGTCCATCTACACCCTGGCAGTGGGTGAGTGGCCAGCCATGGGGACGAATGGCTGGGCACGGAGGCGAGGATTTTGGGGGGTTCTAGCGAAGGGATTTTCAGGTTCGTCCCCTCGGGAAGGGGTGGGGCGAACGCGGGACCTGACTGCAGAGTGAGGCCTGTGTCCTCCATCAGCCTGTTCAGGGGCTCCATCTTGCGTTTCTGATCCCCAGTGGCGCGGCCCCCACTCGAATGGCTCTAATCAATATTTGATAGGGGAGTGGTGGTCGTTCCCCTCTCCCGCTTCTCTCCTTCTCCTCCTCCGTTTTTTCTCTTCGGTCCCTTTGCAGAGTACCCCATGGACTTTCCTCCTCCATTTGCCTGTTGTTTTGTGGAATGGTAAATGGTTAAGATTTTTTTAGGTAAAAGTATTGTTCCCAGGAATGGAGTTGTCAGAAGAAAAAATTATTCCCAGGGAAAAACTACAGCCAGCCCTTTTCTCTCCTCCCCCCGCCCCCAACTTCCCTGCCACATCGGTTTGGGCCCGCCATTTGAGCTGATAACATTTTTCCGTCTCTCATTTCTCATTATGATATTGTAGGCCCCCTCTTCCTCCCCACTTCGAGCGCCTGCTTGCACACAGAAATCTTCCATTGCAGCCCCTTCCCCCCTTATACTCTAGGTTCCAGTGCTGCCCCTCCCGCGCGCATGCGCAGACGTACACACACACACACACACACACACACACACACACACACACACACACACACACGCACACACGCACACGCACTCACACACACACACACACACACTCTCACACACTCTCACACACTCTCACACACTCTCTCTCTCATACACACACTCTCTCTCTCTCTTCCCCACTTCAATGCCTTCTTCCAGCCCTCACCACCTGCCACATACACACCTCCAGGCCCTCCTCCCCCTGCATCCGCATACTCTAGCACTCTAGCAAACACATACACAGGCTCTCTGTCCCTCTCTTTCTCTCTCACACACACACCCCCCCTCCCCGTGTCTGCCACATACACATATAGAGACATCTGTCTATTGCTGGCTCCTCTTTTCAATGCCACTTACATACATGTACTCTCACACACACCTTTAACACAACCCTCTGAAGTGCTCTCCTCTCCTGTTCCCTTGTCTGCCACATTTGTGCATAGACATCCCTCATTTGCTGGTCCTCACGGATGCACACACTCGCACGTACATAAATCTTTCTCCAGGGACACCACCCCCCTCCCTGCTTGCTGTATTCACACATACAGACATTCTTTGTTGTCCTTGTTCCACTCACCACACACACTTCCCCTCTCCAGGACCACCCCTTGCCTGCTGCATTTGCTTACATTGATGTTTCTCCATTGCTGTCTCCCATTTTGACAAACACTCACACAAACTGATGGACACCCCCTCCAGTGCCACCGTACCCTTCCCTGCCTGCCACATATACATGAACACAGGCATCCCCCCCTACATTTCCACCTGCCGCACATAACAGCTACACACGCAACCATACATTCTTTTTTCTGTCATACTTACACAGACCCCTCTTCTCTGAAGCCACCCCACCCATGTCTGTCATTTTCACACCCACATCCAGAGTGAGTCTCATTCTAACACTCACATCCCTTCCCAGTGCATCTGTTGCCTACCCCTCCCCACTGCAGATAGACATCCCTTCATGGAAGGGGTACTGATCCACCTTCCACCTGCCCCTTTCCTCCTGACAGACATGTACACACTGACTCACGCACATGCAGTGATCCATATTTTCTACTCTATTCCAATTTGCATTTCTCCTGTATGTCTACAGAGCTCGGAAAAATGCAGGCACCCCGTAAAAAATAAACCAACAAAAAAATAACCACAGCAGTCTTTCTTCTTCCCACATTGGCACAGTTCCACAGTATTTCACCCACCTTCCAAACGTCCAGTCTCCCCCACCTTCTGTCAGATTCTCTTTTAAGTCTGGCTTTCCTACCAACACAGTTTTGTAATCATTTTGCCACCATTAAAAATGTGTTCCAGGTCTACACCTGACAGTCACTGGAATGCTACTCCAGGCCTTAGAAGAAAGTGAAACTAATTTTAAAGGCCCCTATTCTTTCTGTTACCTGCCTGCTGAAGTGAAAATAAATCTCCTTGCTCCTTTTATTCTGAACTGATTTGACTGTCCCATCTCAAAAGCGTGTGCAGGGAGCCAGGAGCCTTTCACCCACGCCCCAGCTGTATTGGAAACCTTCCTAAGTCAGAGCAATGGGTCAGGAATCTAGCAAGCCTGTGTGGCCCAAACCAGCAGGAGGGTATCAGTCCAATACAGGCAGGAGATATGGAAGAAGGCATGCTTATGTCAGTTTCAGGCCATCCACGAGCCAGCAGGAAAGGATTTCCAGCCAGAGAAAGACGACATCTGAAGTCCCAATGCACAGATCAGCCCCCAGTCAAACTACCAAGAGGAGCCGATCACCATTTTCCACCACTCGTCGTAGTTGGGATGACAGTGAGAGCTCAGGAAGCAGTCTGAATATTGATAATGAGGACTATTCCAGGTATCTGCCAAGAGATTACAGGGCTTTGGGTAGCAGAAGAGGAATGGCTTATGGACATACTGACTCCTATGGGGCCAGTGATAGTGAGGAGGAGGGGGCTGGGCCTGTTGAGCGAACAGCAGGGAGAGGGGAAACTGGCAAGTTTAAAGATGATAAGCTGTATGACTCAGAGAAAGGGGCAAGGTCTTTGGCTGGGATGCTACCACAGTTCTCTAGTTTTAACCATGATGTGAGAGAGGAGATTGACAAGTTAGACCCAGCCTCTGCAGTGAGATGCTCTACTAAGAGAGCTGAGTTTATACAGCAAAATGGCATGTCTTCTGCAGAAGACAAGGTGGCTACAAACGGTGACAACTCAGAGAGGGAGAGACAAGAGCAGAATATAGCTGAGTGTCCCAGCAGGGCTCCTGTGAGTATTTGTGGTGGTGGGGAAAACACCCTAAAGAGTTCAGAGGAACTGGTGGTGAGGCCCAAAATCAGAAATCTGGCAAGTCCAAATTGTGTGAAACCAAAAATATTTTTTGATACTGATGATGATGATGATATGCCACACAGTACTTCCAGATGGAGGGATACTGCCAACACTGATGAAGTCCACTCAGATGGCCTCGCAAGAAGAGGCAGAGGTGAGAGTTCGAGTGGCTACTCTGAGCTGAAGTACCCTGAAGAAAAGAGGGAAGCAAGGAATGACCAAGTGAAACCAGAAAAGGTGCCGAGACGACGACGAACCATGGCCGATGCTGACTTCTGGACCTACAGTGACGATTACTACAAATACTGTGATGAAGACTCTGACAGTGACAAAGAGTGGACTGCTGCTCTGCGTCATAAGTATCGAGGTCGAGAGCAAAATCTGTCCTCAAGTGGTGAAAGCTGGGAGACTCTACCAGGGAAAGAAGAGCATGAACCTGAGCAACCGAGAGCGAATGCCAGTGCCAGCCCCAGCCCCGGTGCTAGTGCCAGTGCTAGCAACAATGGCAGCAATTACCTTGAAGAAGTTGGAGAATCATCTCTTCAGGAGGAGGAGCCAGCATCCCTGGAAGAAGGAGAAATTCCTTGGCTCCAGTACAATGGAAATGAGAGTAGCAGCGAGGGGGATAATGATTCTGGTCATGAGTTTATGCACCCTGGAGTATTCATGCTGGATGGAAACAACAACCTTGAAGACGACTCCAGCGTGAGTGAAGACCTAGAAGTGGATTGGAGCCTCTTCGATGGATTTGCAGACGGATTAGGAGTGGCTGAAGCCATTTCCTATGTGGATCCTCAGTTCCTTACCTACATGGCACTTGAAGAACGCCTGGCTCAGGCCATGGAAACTGCCCTTGCACACTTGGAGTCGCTGGCGGTGGATGTGGAGGTAGCCAATCCACCAGCGAGCAGGGAGAGCATCAACAGTCTTCCTGAGATCCTGGTCACTGAAGATCACAGTGCAGTTGGTCAGGAAATGTGTTGCCCCATCTGTTGCAGTGAATATGTGAAGGGGGAGGTGGCTACTGAGCTGCCATGCCACCACTATTTCCACAAGCCATGTGTGTCCATCTGGCTTCAGAAGTCAGGCACCTGCCCTGTGTGCCGCTGCATGTTCCCTCCCCCACTCTAAAGACCAAGGCTGTTTACTCCTGGTCTGATTATTTTCCCCATCTGAAAGCCACAATACTGCAGGAGCCCTCTCAAAATTAACAATTGAAGTGAAACCAATCAGTCAATTAAACTAAACCTGTTGATTCCTTGTGATTGTTTCCAATGTGAAAATGGTTGTGTATGATTGCATTAAAATCATCTTGTCTTTTAGAGGTTAGAAAGAGAAAACTAAACTTTCTAAATGCTACTTGGAATTGCAGTAACAACATAGATTTTCTAACCTGAAAGTTGAAATAAGTTGCGTTTGTTTTCTCCCGTAGAATATGTTGCTGTTAATTGTAATGTCAAGTTTGTTAACTATGTCCAAAAGACAGTTATTTTTGTTGCATGTTATGGGTTCCTGTAATTGCAGTTCAGTAAAGCTTATTAAAGTTCTGCTTTTGGTTTTACATCGTATAATGGAATTGTTTGGTTTTGTCATAACAGCGGTAACTGAGTGACTTTATAATTGATCCCTTGCATTTGCGTCAAAGGTAGAGCTTTTTGATGTTCCCAACAGTAGGAAAAAAAATAGTTTCATTGAAAATGCTCACTGAACAACAGCAAAAAATTAAGGGTGATTATTTTTTAAAGTAGGAACAAAGTTTATAATTGGCAAGGTACTATAGGAGAAAAAGGTTGAATAAAGAATACTCAGTCTATGGGAAAGAAAGAAACACTGAGAAAGCATGATAAAAAATAAACAGCAATGGTAGGAATGAATCCAGACTGATTATAGGTATGAATGGGTTAAAATCACGTTTTGGAAAATAGAAACTTTCAGATGGAATGGGGGGAAAATAAAGCTTTATGCTGATTACATGCCTTATTACAGTGATACAAGAATAGAAAACTATATACTTGTCAAATGCTACCGATAAAAGGCAAAACAGGTACCTACCTACACAGAGTGAACAAGTTTTAACATTGTCATATTTGCTTCAGATCTCTCTCTCTTTCTCTCCCCCCTTTTCCTCCTTCTCTCTCTCCCTCTCTCCCCAATAAATAAACATTTTCAGGCACAGGTGAAGTTTCTCACCTCATCACATTTACCTTCTTCCACAGAGGTAAGCACTACCCAGGAAATGGTGTGTTTACTTCTTATCTATTTTTGTAGACATATGTATGTGCGTGTGTATCTGTATGTGTATATATATGTATATGTGTATATATATCCATAACCAACATAGGGTATATTTTTTAAATGGACATAAATGATAGATTGTACGTATCGTTTTACAACTTGATTTTTTCACTCAACATGGTTTTCGAGATTTAGCCATTTTGATATATGTAGATCTAGTTTATGCATTTTAACTGCTGTATACTAAATATTCAATTGTGTGAGTTATCACAGTTTATTTATCTGTTCCCCTATTGATGGACATTTAGGTTCCTCCCAGTATTTTGCGGCAAGGAACATGCTAAAAAGATGTCTCTGTGCACATGCTGAGTTTCCCTAGGATAAGTATATGGAAGTAGAATTTCTGGTTTAGGGTTTGAGCATCTTCACTCTAAAGAGATATTGCCAAATTGCTTTCCAACGTGACTGTACTAATTTATGCTCCTACCAACAGTTTATGAGAGCTGTTTTCCCATCCCCACCAGCCTTGATATTGTTAGTGTTCAACCTCAGTGATAGTCAGTGACATGTAAATTAAAGCAACAATGAAACATATTGTGTCCATTAGAAAACGATAAGGTTTTTCTTTATGATAATACCTAGTTTAGATTAGAGTGAGAAGAAATGGGAACACTTATGCTGTTGGTGTGAATGTAAAGGATAGCAGCCTTTTTGGAGAAGAGTTTGGGTGGCAGCTATCAAAATATAAAGTGGTGCATGTCCTTCAACCCAACTTAGATACTTTGTAGTATGGAATTACTACTATGCAGCAGTTAAAAATTGTATGCTGATATGGAAGGCTCTCCAAGACATAATGTTAAGTAAAAAAGCATATTGTAGAGCAATATGTACAGTCTATGTAAAATAAAACCTTGCAAAACCAACCTATATATGAAAATGCATAAAAATGTCTGGAAGGCTACATACTCAACTGATGGCAGTGGCTACCTCTGGGAACAGACAGAGGATTGGGGGAAAGGAGTGAGGAAGGGGGTTTTGATTTTCACCCAAAATAATTTGCTTGATTTTTTTTAACAGCGTCAGTGTATTTTCATACATGTTAACAATATAAGCAAAATTTTAAAAAATTCCAATTTTAAAAAAGAGATAATTATTTTTCTCTCCCTACAAGTACAGAAACCCAGGTAGAGGCCACAGTTCCCTTTTCTATAACCGGTCAGGCCAATAAAACCAAAAAAAAAAACCAAACCCATTGCCGTCGAGTCGATTCCGACTCATAACCACCCTATCAGATAGAGTAACTGCCCCCATAGAGTTTCCAGGGAGTGCCTGGTGGATTCAAAGTGCCGACCTTTTGGTTAGCAGCCGTAGCACTTAACCACTATGCCACCAGGGTTTCTGGTCAGGCCAATAGCTGATATTTATGACTTTGTTCCCCACGACCCATCTGTCTTACCCCTTTGCCTTCAGCCGGCACCTCAGCTGGTCATGGAGATTCAGAGAATTTGGAGGGCCCTTTTTATGTGTGGGCTTGTGATGCTTTGTCATTAACATTTCCGGAGTGGCACCACACGTGGTAGTATGAGGAGGTATTTTAGGAGCAAAACTTGGGTCCTAGTCATCTTCCTCCCTGCTCCCATTGCGTAGCAGCAACCTGGATTTCTCCTTGATAATCAGAATTGGTAGCCCCCTGCTGGTATTGGAGAAATCTGCTGCTACAGGGAGTCTTGGTGGAGTTGAGGCTCTTCCTACTAGAGAAGCCCTCAAAGCCAGAGGCCTGTGCAGACCCTGAGCAGCTAGGACTTGGGCCTAGGTCCTCAGTCTAAGCAACCAGACCCTGATCTCCAGTACTGTAAGTCTGGAGAGAAGAATGCAAAGGAGTAGGGTACATGAAGCATTCATAACTGTGCTGCTGTAGTGATGCTGCTGTGATGCTGGTGGTGGCCACAGCAGTGGTCCTGTGCTGCAGTGTGCAGGTTTTGAGCTGACGGTGCTGGCAGCGAAGAGCTCCTGTGGTGTGATAGGGCTGTGTCTTTGGATGCCCATTTCTCTTGTTCCTGCCAGTTTCTGATTCTTCAGCCTCACTGACAATTTCCCAAGCTCCCCCATAGCTTTCCAATAAAACTTCGCTGCTTAAATTGAGTTGGTTTCTGTTGTTTGTAACTAAGATCCCCAACTCACACCTGCTGGCACCATGACCGCTTTTTGTGCCTGTTCTCCTAGTCATATAAACCCATTGCTGTCGAGTCGATTCCAACTCATAGCAACTCTATAGGACAGAGTAGAACTGCCCCATGGGATTGCCAAGGAGTGGCTGGTGGATTCAGACTGCCGATCATCTGGTTCACAGCCAAGCTCTTAACTACTGCACCGTCAGGGCTCCCCTAGTCATATAAAATAGCCCAAATGGCCAAAGGTCAGGCTATTTCTGTTTGCAACACACTGGACCCATCACTGGTACCTGGAGGCATGGCTTAAGAACAGCAGGCCTCGGGGCTGGGGGCAGGGGTGGGGGCTCTAGACATAAAGTGGTCATTTTGGAGAGTAGGTTATTTGGCATAATCATTAAAGGTGTCACCCACTATACTTCATTTTTGGTTTTTGGGCTTGTTTTCTGACTGTGGAAGAAACAACCCCAAATTCTGGTCACTAATTTTGAGCATAAACGACTACATATTGCAAGAGAGAATCCCCACTCCTGATGTGGTTCCCCCAGCTGGCACTGCAGCTGAATCATCATAAGGCCCTTCCTCTGCTCTAAGGCACTACCCTTCTCTTAGTCCTCTGTCCTAGATAAATCCATCTACATACATGCCTAGGGATTTCTGACCTGAAATGTCTTTTCCTGCCCTGTCTACATTCTGTACATCCTTTAAAAAGTCCTGTTCACGTGCCAGCTGTTGAAAAACTAATTTTTCATGACCCTAGCTCAAAGTGGAAATGCCTCCCTCTCTCCTTCCCTTTCTGTGTCTCTCTTCTCTGTAAGTCCTTGAGGTCAGGACCTATGTCAGACATTTCTATAGTCCTGGCATGCAGTGCTACTTGCTGACAGGGTGAATGAATTCCTCTCCCAAAGCAGATTCAAGGCAGGGATTGTATTCAGAGAAAACCCAGGAGTCATGGGGGCCTGGCCCCACCAGGCTTACCTGGCCCAGCATTAGTCCCACTTCCACCCCCAGCCTCTGGAGACCCTGGCACCCCCTCATCCTCCCAACCCCTATCCCATTTTATGTTTGTCCTACTGAATTCTCAGTGTTTCAGAGGCTGTTTGGGGCCTAGGGCCTGTGGATAAGAGGTCTGAAGATGGAGAAATAAATGGCTACCAGCCTCAGCACGTCCCTTCTTTGGCCTGGGCTGACCCTCTGACAAACATGAAGCTGATGGGGCATTTGCCCATCTGCCACCTGGCCCCAGCCTTGGGCAAAGGTCTGGCATGAAGCAAGCCAGATTTTGGAATTCCTGAGCAACCCTTTCAGCCTGCCTGGCATTTGCATCTGCAGAATGGGATTTTGCAGCTAGGCACGTTGCTGCAGGTTTCTGTTGGCCCCTACACTCCTCCCTTTCTCCTATTTCCTTCCTCTGGACTTCACTATCCTAAGAAGGGCGGTCAGATATTAGTGGGGCTTCATATATTTGGATAAGACTTCCCCAAACCCTTTCACATTCCATGATTTCACTGGACCTTCGCATCAACCCCAGAAAGTAAGGAGCATTGCCTTGGCTTTAGTAATAAGGAGACCAGGGTTCAGAAAGATGGTGGCAGTTTTGCAAAGAGCAAGACTATGCCTGCTTGGTGGGGAGGGCAGCAGGGATGTCTTCTCCCCACCCACCCCAGTGTAGTAAGGAGCAGGTAGGGGTCTTGTCCTCATCGTAAAAGCCCAGACAGGCTTCAGCTAGGGTCGTTCAGACATAGAAGGGTTCTTCCACAGGAGCTGGAGACTTTGCAGGAGACAGTGGCTGCTTAAAGAGACAGAAGAACGTGGCTGAAGAAGGGTCCGGGAAGCCGGAAGGAAGCACTGAACTAAGACAGCGAACACATAAAGGGAAATCTTCAGGGACCCAGCAGAACCAAGCTCAGCTAGAACCATGCTTGCATTCAGCAAATGTGTTTGTGCTCACTCTGGGCTCAGAGCTGGAGATTTAGAGCTGATTAGTTTAGTTCAACAAATATTTATTGAGCCCCTGCCTGTGGTGTGTTGGACTGGGGCCTGCAAGAGATGAATAAGGCATAGTCCTTCCCTCAAAGAGCTCATAGGCTAGTGTGAGAGACAGACTTGCAAAGAGAGAATTGCAATCTTCTGCAGAAAGTGCTATGTGGAGGTAAATACCTGGCTGTGTTGGGAAGGGGTGGTCATCAAGGTGCTCCGGATGAGCTGACTCCTAACACACATATGAGTGGGCAGTAGTCAGGTAAAGAAAGGAGGATGGGTCCTTTCAAGCACGTTTGGTGGAAGTGTCAGTTGGTGCAATTTGTTTGAAGGACCATTTAGTGAAATGCATTAACATTTAAAATCCCCACACTGTCTGACCCAGCAATTCCACTAGTAGGAATTTATCCTACATTAACACAAGCACAAGGTTGTTTGTACAAGGATATTCATTGTTGTGTTGTTTATAGTAGCAAAAGACTGGAAGGCATTTAAATATAGATCACTAGGGGCCTGGTTAAATAAATTATGGCACAGCCATCAGATGTTTACTAGGCAGCCTTTACCTAGAATGAGATAGATCCACGTGTATGACCATGGACCGGTGGTCACCATGCATGCTTAACAAAATATACAGATATGCTTACGTGTACATAGAATACGTCTGGAGATAACCAAGAAACAGGGGCTAAGGTCAGGGGTGAGAAGGAGTCTCACTTTTTTACTATACACCCATTTTTTCCCATCTGAAATTTTTGTGAATTTGGTTTTGTTTTTATTTATTTATTTTTACCATATTTAAACGGGACCAATTCAGGAAGAAAGGAAGGAGGGAGGGAGGGAGGAAGAAAGAAAACGGGTAGGTGAGAGATCCTGGGTAAAGAGAACTGCCTGAACAAAGGCCTGGAGGTATGAAATAGTGTGGTTTGTATCTTAGGCCCTAAGTTGTGGAAAAGGAAGTCCCCCAGGTGAGTTCCAGTAATGAAGTGGGGAAGCCAGGTCCCCTGAGAACCACAAACTTCAGCTCAAGCAGGCCTCCTAGGCAGAAGAAGAATCATAGCAGAGCTGGCCTCTTGAAGATACTGTGTGAGGATTGGAAGGTGGCCCAGCATCCAGAACAGGTCCACTATGACCTCAGGTATGTAAAAGAGATCTCCAGATTGTATATGTGTATGACAAAAGGATTACCAGGAAGTCTACCATCTTTTTAGTTTATAGTGTTACCTCTCAGTGGTGGGATTATAGGTAATTTTAATTTCTTTCTATTTTGGGGCCATTTCTCAAATTCTTTCAATAAGCAGGTAATGGGGGAGTGGGAGTTAAAAGAAAATTGGAATGTTGCTGACTCTTAAACCTCTCAAGCCTGGCTCCTCCGCAGCCAAGCAGGCTTTTTGACAGCTGCCCAGGCTTGTGAGTTAGGGTGTTAGGAAGGCTTACAGGCAGTATGGGCTAGTGGAAAGACCACACCATTTGGAGCCATACCTGGGTCTGAAACCATTTTAATAATTATTAACCGTGAGTCTTGAGCAAGGCACATACCCTCTCTGAGCCTCAGTTGGCTTATTTATAAAATGGGAAAAAAGGAATCCCTTTCCCATAGGGTGGTTGGAACGAGCAAATGAAATAATGGATGGACAAAATATGCTACGTAAGCATAAGGGGATTGTTGTTTGCTGTTCTCATTTTTCCTGCCTCTTTTATCTGGACTGGAGCAGCAAGAGCACAGGGCTCAGAAGAAAGAACGAATACTCCCTGGGTAGAAACCCCCCACCCCCATCGTTCTCTCTTCAGTAATTTAGCAAGACTGACTCCGGATGCCTGGCCCCAGTCTGGAGAAAAATACTTAGCAGGAGTCCAACCTCCCCTTTGGAAGGAGAGTGCAGCAAGTTGGGGGAGGAGGAAGCAAAATGTTTGCTATTTTTTTCTGTTCAATTGATTCTGCTGGCTGAGGCCATTTGCTCACCCCTGTCTGCATTCACAGATGGCCCGCTGAGCCCCTCTTGGTGAAGGGCTTGGCTTCCTGTTGAGCACGCCTACCCCAATGAGGCCCGCTGAGGAATGTGGGCTGGTCCAGGCTGGATGGGCTCTGTGTCTCTTTCTGGCCCCTCCCAGGGCCCCAGCCTGACCCCTCCTCAGACCTACATGAAGGAGTGTGTCACAGGGCCCCGCCTGATGAGGCATAGCTGCCAGATTGACTCCCCTTGTAGGCTGGGCACTGGGGAAAGAAGCCCAGGGCTTGCTCAAAATCCTCAAGGCTGAGTAGCTGACCTAGGATCTGCATCTGGGTCTGTGGGAAATGGAAGTTCCTGTGGTCTGTGTGCTCCTAAGTGGAAGAGTCCCAGAGTGCCAGGTTTAAGGCCAACAAGGAGTCTGGGGTGGGGCAGGGTGAGGTTCTATTGCCCCAGTCCCTGGGGGTGTCAGTGAAGGCTAAGAACATGTACATGCAGATCTGATGGACCCCAAATCCCAATAAGGTGCTGATCCTACAGATCAGATCTTGTCCATTGACTGCAGATGGGTTGCATGAGGCAGAGGTGGTGAGGCCCATAGTCACCAGAGGAGTGTGTAGTTGGGGTGCTAAAATGTACTTTCCTCCTCTGCCATACAGTGGATAGGATTCTTTGTCTTTTTCTGCTTGTTTGTTTGTTTCTCTCCTCTGTGGGTTCAAAGAGCCACTTGGCTAGTTACCAGCTGTGGACTTAAGTAACTCCCTTCACCTCTCTGAGCCTGTTTCCTCATCAGTAAAATGGGAATGAAACCTCATGGGGTTGCTGTGAAGAGGAAATAAGGAACTAGTGCAGTGGCAGATACATAGGAGCACTCGGTAAGTGGTGTTCCCTTCAAGTATTTATTAAGTGCTTCCTGTTGTGGAGCACTGGGGAATCCAGAAGTGACTAAGAGAGTCGCTGCCCTCAAGTAGTCTCAGGGGCTCAAGTCCCCTAGGCCACTAGCCCAGGTTTGACCTTGAACTCTGATTCTTACCAGGAGAATTCTGGCTTGTTCCTGAGACTCTGACCTTGCATCAGGCCCTGTTTGATGTCTGAGGCCCAGGATTCCTCTTGTTGGTTGCCTTAGTCATCTACTGCTGCTATAATAGAAATACCACAAGTGGATGGCTTTAACAAAGAGAAGTTTATTCTCTCACAGTCCAGTAGGCTTCAAGTCCAAATTCAGGGTGTCAGTTCCAAAGGAACGCTTTCTCTGTCAGCTCTGGTGGAAGGTTAGTGTCATCAATCTTCCCTTGGTCTGGGAGCTTCTCTGCGCAGGAACCTTAGGTCCAAAGGACGTGTTCTGCTCCCGGCACTGCTTGCTTGGTGGTATGAGGTTCCCATGTGTCTCTGTTCACTTCTCTCTTTTATATCTCGAAAGAGATTAGCTTAAGACACTATCCAATCGTATATACCTCATCAGTATAACTGCCACTAATCCATCTTATTAGATCATAGGGATTGAATTCACAACACATAAGGAAATCACATCAGATTACAAAATGGTACACAATTATACAATACTGGGAATCATAACGAACCAAGTTGACAGACTTTTTTGGGGGACACAATTCAATCCATGACGCTGGTCCAGCTTCTGTAGCCTCAGCCCAGTGGCTGAAGCCTAGAGACATCCTTCCTTGGTGGTCTATCTGCCTGCTGCCATTTGTTTAATACCTTCAACTTGCTAAACACTTCCATAAGCACCCTCATAGAATTTTTACAATAGCTGTAAAAGGGAGGTACTCATCACTATTCTTAAAAACACCTGGGTTCATGTCCCAGCTCTGCATTTCACTTACTCTGTGATTTTGGACAAGTGCCTTAACCTCTCTTTGCCTCAGTTTGCTCATCTGTAAAATGGGAGTTAAAGTAGCTTCCTTTTCAGGGAGCAGGTAAAGTGCTTAGAACAGTGACTAACACATATTAAGCTCTCAATAATTGTTAACTGCTATCCTCAGGAAACTGAGACCTAGAGAAGGAAAATGACCTGCTCAAGGTCCCACAGTTAGGAAGCAGCAATCTTCCTGAAACTAACTGCTGTGAAACTCTTCATTGCCTGCCCTTTAGATTTTTGGAGCCTGTGCCTAAATTTCCTATGACAGTCCTCTGCTAGACAATCAGGACTCCGCTGAATATTCCCATGCTGACTTCTTGACAGGGCACCTGCTGCCATGTTCTTGAGATCCAACCCACTACCTCCCAGGCAGGGCTCCCTCTAGGGTCCTATAACTTGGTCTATCATCAGCCCCTGTCTTACCCTGTATTTTAAATAATAAAATTGATAATGCTAATAACACTATTCTAGCATTTTAAAATATCAACATATTCAATCCTTAGAGCAGCCCTATAAGGTAGGTGCTGTCATCACCCCTATTTTCCACAGGAGAAAACAGAGATACAGAGAGACTAAGTGACTTGCCCAAAGCCACAAACTGTGTCGGAGCCAGGATCCAAACCCAGGCAGGCTGGCTCCAGAATCACTGCTCTTAACCAGTACGCTCTGGAAAGAAGCATTTTAGAGTCTGGCTCATCTTGTCAGCTCCATCCCACCACAGTGAGCCCAACCATGCCATGGCCAGTTCTGACACAAAACTCCGTGGGAGCATGAACCAGGTTGGATTTGTTCACAGCTAAATCCTTAGTGACCAGCAGCACAGTGCCAGGCACATAGTAAGTGCTTAATGAATAGCTGTTGAATGAGTGAATGGATGAACTAGAGTGGTGGCCCTGGGGAGATAGAAGAGACAGATTCTAAAGATAAGAGAGAGAACCGCCCAGATTGGGAGAATGGTCCAATTGGGAGTATGAGGAAGTCTTGGATGAGTCATAAGATTTTGGCTTGAGTGACTAGGCGGCACATGATGAGGCCATTTACTGAGATGGGAACCCTATAGGAAGGACAGAATGCAGTGGTGGGGAGAGCAGCATTGATAAGTTCCTTTAGGACGCCTTGAGTTTGAGGCACCTTTGAGACACACAAGGGGATGTCCAGGAGGCTGTTGGCTACAGGGGTTGGAGCTTAGAAGAGGGATTTGGGCCTCCTGCCCACCTCCTTCCATTTCCCCTCCCCCTTCATCACACACTAAACCACTAGCCCAGAGGCCTTTACTCTTCCTACTGGGAAGGAAAGAATCTTTGGTTGGTGGGGGCAGGGGGCTTTTCTAAACCAAACAAACGCATACACAGTGCCTGCTTGTTGAGGATCAGCTCTGGGGCACATGCAGGCTAGCTTCCAGGGCAGACCACCCCCTGACCCCCCCACCCCACACTCCCGTCAGCTCCATGCTGCCTGCTCCCTGCCAAGGTGAGCTCTGACAGGGTGACTTGTCATCTTTTCAACACCTCATTTTTCCCTCCTTACTCACTGCCCAGGGAGAGGTCCTTCCTGTTTGCACACCTTGGGGGCTAGGCCAGGAGGAGGAACAAAAACAGCCTTCATGGGGGAGGGGGAGGGGAGGGCTAAGGGAGAGGGCTGAGGGAAGAGAAGAGGGAGGAGATGGGGTGAGGAGGGGGGGAGAAGAGAGGCAGGTTAAGGCCCCAGCTCCTGCCTCTCCCTCCTTGGCCCATCACACACACAACACACATACAACACACACTGCCCTCACTGCTCCCTGACTCTGAGAAGCTGACTCCCAGGTCACCCGAAAGGGGTCAGGACCAGAGCTGTGTTTAGAAACTAGCTATCATGCCTTCCCTAGCTCCAGCCCAGGCTTGGGCCTATTGAAGTTGCCCATCCACACTTTGCCGGCCAAAGCCCAGGGCCTTCTTTCCCAGCATCCTGACCCTTTCTCTCTGGAGCTCCAGGTCAGTGGGCCTGTACACACTGGCTCTATCCCCAAGTTCCTCTGGCCCTCCCATCCCCACCCCTCCTTGGCACCCTACCCCGTCCCCGATTCCTGCCCTCTTCCTGCCCTCCCCCGCAGCTCCAACCCCTTCCAAGGAGCCCAGCTCGGCCCCCTCCCGCCCCTCCCCCACTGGGCTCCCTCGAGGGGAGCCGGCTCCTAGGCCTCCACTGCCCCATTCACAGGGCCCTCCTCCTTTGTCCTCGGCCTGTCACTCATGCCTGACATTAGCATTTCTAAAGCCCACTTCTCACAGTCCATGATTTGGCCAAGCCTGGGCAGAGGAACAACTACAGAACAACCAACAATTACAACTAACCTTCGAGAGCACTTTAGAATATGTAATTCACTTTTCTATATATGTCATTTCGTCTACTTCTCACAACAATCCTTAGCGGTGGAACACTGAAATCCAGAGAAGTTAGGTGAGTTGCCCGAAGTCACAAAGTAATTTCCAAAGCCAAAATTTCAACTCAGGTCTGTCTGATGCCAGAGGCCACATTCTTTCCACTGCACCACCTTGCCTCTCTATCAGACTGAGCTTGCTTCCCCTTGGCTGGGCTTTCTTAAAAGGTGGGCATGGTTTCAAAGAGTGGAAACAATACAAATGTCCATCAACTGATGAATGAGTAAACAAAATGTGGTACAGTGGAATATTATTCATCAATGAAAAGGAATGAAGTACTGATATACGCTACAACATGCATGAACCTTGGAAACATTACACTAAGTGAAAAAAGCCAGTCACAAAAGGCCACATATTGTATGATTCCATTTACATGAAATGTTCAGAATAGGCAAATCCATAGAGATAGAAAGTAGATTGGTGGTTGGCAGAGGTCGTGGGGGAAGGAAGAGAAGAGGGAGTGCCTGCTAATGGGTACAGGGTTTCCTTTCGGAGGGATGAAAATATTCTGGAATTAGTGGTAATGGTTGCACAACCTTGTGAATATACTAAAAACTATTGAATTCTACTTTTATCTATAAAAATGAAAAATTTTATATTTAATTAAGAAATTGTACTTTAAAAGGGTGAATTTTATAGTATGTGGCTAATATTTTCAATTAAAAATCAAAAAGGTGGTCTTGGTCAAGGAATGCTGGGTCCAGCCTGCAGAGGAGATTCTGGGTGGTTTCCCTGCTGCTACCAGTGGAGGGACTCATAGGCAGTGCCTCCTTCAGGCTATAGCTGAGGAATGTAGCCTTACCTAAAATGCAGCGTGGTGAAGTGATTGAAGACTCTGGAGCCAGATTACCAGGTTTGTATCCCAGCTCTGCCACTTAGAAGCTGGGTGACCTTAGATAAGTGACTTAATTTCTCTGTGCCTCAGTGTTCTCATCTATAAAATGGGAGATAAAAATGGTACCTACTTCAAAGGGTTGTGGTGAGCATTAAATGACTTAATATGCATAAAGGATGTAGAAAAGTACCTGGCCAGCACTATAGGAGTCTGTTAGTATCATTATTGCCCCATGTTCTTCCACAATTCTCCTGGGCTCGGGGGCAGCAAGGTGTGGACAGAGAATAGCTTTACTATCAGACAGCCGCGGATTCAAATCCTGGCTCTGCCATTTACTAGCTGTGTGGTTTTGGGTAAGTGACTTACCCTCTTTGGGCCTCAGTTTCTTCAGCAATAAAATGGAGATAATAATAGTTCTAACTTTCCAGAGTTGTAATGAAGATTAATATTTGCACAAGTGTTTTCTCAAAAGGTAAAACACTATAGAAGTTATATGCTTTAAAAATTATTATGAATTCTGTTCACAATCCTATTCAAGATCTTTAAATCCTTTGCCTCTTCTGGCCTCACCTCTGCCTCAGTGATGCCTCTCACCCCTCCTGGGCTTCAGTTGCTTCCCAGTGTCCGATCTATCCCTGGACCATAAATAGAAAAAAAATTTTTTTTTTAGTTTCCACATTGACACTGAACAAGCAGAAGATAGCCAGAAGACATGGTAATCTCCAAGTTTATACTTGTGTTTTCCTCCAGTTGGGGACATAACTGCTCATAAGCGCCCAACACTTTGAAGTCTACCAAGTGTGTTTCTCATGGGGCCCTCCCCTGCAACCAGGATGGGGTTTGGTAGGGCAGGCTTCTATTAGTCCCATCCTACAAGTGAGTGCGCTAAGGCTCAGTGAAGAAACTTGCCCATAGCCAGGAGCTGAGACCAGGTCTTGAAACAATATCCCTTGAGGAT
The DNA here is from genome assembly GCF_000243295.1 of Trichechus manatus latirostris. NCBI lineage: Eukaryota > Metazoa > Chordata > Mammalia > Sirenia > Trichechidae > Trichechus > Trichechus manatus. The sequence goes on along the minus strand of NW_004444006.1, from coordinate 4,747,014 downwards.
AATGGCCAAGAAGCGTTGTTTCTGCGTCCTGATACACACATACACATTTGCAAGGTTTTACCCCAATAGACACGTACACTGGCCCAGCCCACATTTATAAACAAAGTCCTGAATCACCAAGGGAAAATGATTCATATTCATGAACTTGAAATAGAATACCTATTTTAATTCTAGAGCAACAGTTTGACCTTGGTGATAAAAGCATCACTTTACTCCAATGATGACTTTAAGCAGGCTATATTTTCTCTAAAAAATCATTCTAATAGGCCAACATTGCTCCAACTGGATTAGAAGTTGCCCGAATCACTTGAAAACTCCTTTATCTCCTCAAATATCAGGATCAGTACCCTAGCAAAAACACTTCTTAATGGATATAGTTTTTTAGTTTTGGTCAGTGACTCTGAACTGTGATGGGAGGTAGGGGTGTGGTGGTGGGGGATTACAGAATTCTCAAGGGCATGAGTAGTTTGTAAAAGCATGTCTAATATACCTCTTCCCCTAACCCCCATGGTATAACCTACAGAAAGTCAAGTTTCTATTAAAGCCTTTTTGATTGGTGTGGGATACACAGAGGATGGACAGGGGTGTGGATGTATGAAGACCAAGAAACACTGAGCCAATGGGATTCTCTAAAAAGGTGCAAACTGTTGCTTGGTACACCACTGGGCTCACTTCTGCTTAAACTGCTTCTGCTGTTTGAAAGCCCACCTGACTCTCTTTGCACAGATTTAGGCATTTGTGGCAGACCGAGGCCAAGTCCCAGAATTTACTGGTCGTGAGGAATGGAGGAGCAAAGCTCCATGTAACTAGGAATATTTCCAGAAGGGGCAGTGGAAGCCACCATTTTACAGTCTTGATAAATGACACTCTACTGGTGCTCATTATACTTCTTGAGTACTACATCACTTTCTGGACTCCTCAGTTTTTACTGATAACTAGATATCATGGGTGGGTAGGGGAGTAGGAGGGGAGTGGTAGTAGAATGTTCAAATTAGAAAGGTCTTTAGGCCAACCTTCTTATTGTAATATCCAAAGAAGGTGAGGAATTTAGTCAAGCTCAACAGTGTCTTAGCATGAGCAGCAAGAGAAGAATCCAGGTCTCTTAACCGCCAAGTCAATATCATTACCACCTCCCATGCACGGTGCAGCAACCCCCACTATTGTGCTAATTTACTTCTCTGTACCCTCCAGGTCCATACTCTGCCTCTACAGCTGTGCTGTCCAATACGATAGCTAGTAGCCATCTACGCATATTGAGAACTTATCTTGTGGCTAGTCCACATTTAGATGAGCTGTAAGGATAAACTATACATGTCGGATTTCAAAGATTTTATATGAAAAAAAGAAAGAAAAGATCTCAATAGTTTTTATATTGATTACATGTTGAAATGATAATATTTTGGATATATTCAGTGAAGTAAAATACATTGTTAAATTCATTTTACCTTTTTTTTATGTTTTTAACTTAGCTACTAGAAAATTTCATGTGTGGCTAACATTTGTGGCTTGCACTATATTTCTGTTGGACAGGACAGTGCTGAACTCTCCAGCAAAAGTAACTGTGCTGTCAGTTCTGAAGAGATTCCCTAGACAGAGTATGGCAAGTGATGAGAGAAAGTACCAGCAGATGCCAAGAAGCCAAGGCCCAGACTGGCAGATAGGAGGAGCAGTGAGCCCAGGGTCAGAGGGTTGGGCAGCAGTCAGGCAGGTGGATTTTATCCGGTAAGGAGACTCCAATAGGCAGCTAACTGAGGCATAACCATAGGGCATAGGTTTCAGCAGCCTGACTACAATCCTTGGGAAGGCTGAGAGGACCAGGGGAGGGCAACAGCCCTGGAAAGCAATAATTATATGGTTGAGGGCATGATCTCTATACTGGGCTGAATCCCAGTTCTGCTACTTGCCAGTTGTGTGATCTTGGACAAGCTACTCAACCTCTCTATGCCTCAGGTTCCTTGTCTGTAAAATGGGGATAATGCTGAGTTCCTACATCATAGAATACATGTACAGCTCTTGGAACAGAGCCTGGCACATAGTAAATGCTCAAAAGCACATAGCTATCATGATGATTATTACTTCTCAAGGAAGCAAGCTGGAACTGTGTCCCTCAGTGGCATCCTTCTGCAGTCCTAGAATGGGCCCAGGTTGAGGGGATGGGGGCTAGCTGTTGGATCTGGGATTCAAGGCAGAGGTACAAGTTGGTGTGAGACCAGCTGCAGGTGATGTTGGCCTCCCAAGCCAGAGTTTCAGGGGTTCATATAAAGCCCCAGCTGTGGTTAGGGGTTAACCCTAGGAGCCAGGGTAGCAGCTATGTGGCCACATCTATGGGCATAAGAGACTGCAGGCCCAGAAAACCAGGCATCTCTGCCTAACTCCAGCCCCTGCTGCTCTTTCTGGAAACATCCCTAGATGTGAGAGACTTTGTCCCAGCTCTGCGTATGCATAGGGATTTTGGGCCTTGGCGTTGAGAGAGAAAATCACACGGAGAAATATAAATCCCTCTGTCTATAGCTCAAATAACAAGATCCAGCTCTTGCTGAAAAGCAAGAAGCAGAACTTGACTGCTCCAAATGCTGCTATTTCTGTTTGTGCTTGTCTCTAGGCTTAGAGAGCTTGTATAGACAGACAGGACACTCCATTGATGTTCTCAGTCATGCCTAGGAGTTTAGCGTTTCTTCCCCCATTATGATGGGATTGCAGCCTGGGTCCGACCCTTCAGATAGCTGAGTCCTAGAAAGTGTGTCTTTTCTCCCTCCCTCCTCCTCTACTCCACTATGTTTGAAGCCCTGCAGAGAGGAAAGTGTGAGTGTCAATACTACACCCAGAACAAAAAGGACTTAGGAATTTTTAAAAAAAAATATTTGGCCTAATCCAGTGAGGCATGAGACACTGGAAAAGGGGGTCCAGAGAGGTTGGGATGATCTTGTCTGAGGAAAGGGGTGATTTCTGGTTCCCGCATTGCTGATATTCCCCCTAAACTTCAGAAGTGGGAGAGACTTGCCCATCTGTTTGGAATTTACTGCAAGAAAAAAGAGATCGGGAGTGGGTGAGAGGGAGAGAAAGAGAAACAAGGGGTGTGTGTGTGTGAGACAGAGAGAGAGAGAACAAGCAAGAGCTGAAAGAGAATCTAATCTCCTTGGCTAGCATCTCCCCAAACCTGTTCCTTAGCATTGATCTTAGCAGTGTTGGCATGGACTCCAACACAGTCGGGAGTGTTCAAAGCCCTCTGGAGCAAGGGCTTTGAGTGGACAATAGGCCATTCGTTACTGCCAGGCTGGTCATCTTAATGGTAGTGTGAGGCTTGGCCAGCCCCCCAAGTCCAAGTAGCAGAGCATCTGTCACCAGATGCTTCTAGAAACAGTGTATATGTGCGTACGTACAAAGTGTGTGTACATGTGTGCAAGCATGCATGTGTTGTGGGGGAACATCTCCTGCTAAACCTCCTGCAGGAGCCCAAAGGCATCCAGAGATAGCCTTGGAGTTGGCTACAGGCTAGACCAGCGGGTCTCTTCTGCCTCAGCCTGGCCTGTGGTGGGCATGGATAGAGGCGAGGACTAGGGCAGACCTGGCAAGCAGTTCTGAGAGGAGGGAGGAGCTGGGCAGAGACTGTGGCAGGGCTGAGCAGAAGACCCTTGGTGTCATGGAGAAGGCCTAGCCAGTGACAGATTGGAAGCACTGCTGCCAGAAACAAGGTCACTGGCCTGGTCACCTAAGCCCAGATGCTTTTTTGACCACATGGTTCACAAGCGGTTGTGGGTATTTGAGGTTAGCCTAGGCACTTAGGCACTAGTGAAAACCCCTCATATGGGAACCATGGTTGCAGAACAAACCCAGAGAGACATTTCAGACTGTGTAGAGATCCCATGGAAGACAATGCCCAGATCCTAGGTTTGAACTGGGGGCGAGACAGACTGAGAGAGGCAAGGAATCTGCTTTCCTACAAAATCAGTGAGAGACAAACAGAATGACAAGAAAGGGGAGCAGTATACAATGAAAAAGGCACTGGACTGGGAGTCAGGAGGCCTCAGTGTGGCACTGAGCAATGCCGCTTCCCTCTCTAGGCCTCAGAGTCTCCATATGTAAATGAGGGGGCTGGGCTCAATGATCTCTAATGCCAGCTCTGATTAAGTCAGGACTCACTGAATCAAGATCTATAGATTCTATTCTATTCCTTACATCCGAGGCTCAGTGGGACCTCCCAGAGTAATCATCCTGCTAGGCAGCAACTCCCCCCCACCCCCGGCCCAACCATCCAATCCAGGGTGAGAGTCTTTACTACTTTGTCTTCAGGGAAGGGGTGAGCTGTGCCCCCATCTCCCATCTCACCTGCAGCACTTCTGAAAGTCCTTCCTGTGTCTCCCTTTCATCCCTCCTTTATATTAGGGTTCTCCTGAAAGTAGTGTCTCTGGAGTCCCATTTTTAATTTCTTTTGTTTCCCCTGAACAAGGAGAGGAAGAATCTGAATGCACATCTGTTTGGAATTTGGGGTGGGGGTAGGGAAAGGAGGCAGCTTGCTTCTCCTGCACTCCATGAATTCCAGGGTGGGGAGAACCGGTGTGAGAGCCACGGGCCTCCCCCTACCTCCCATGGTCCTTGTCAGCTGCCTTCTTGGCCTTTCTCATCTCTGAAACAAACAAACAATCAGGAGGCAAACCTGAAACCTTGTGCTGAGACGGTAAACAGCCGCTGCTGGGCTCCGGCCTTAATGGGCCCCAGCCCCGGTCTGTCTGCTCCCCACCCGGCTGCCTACCTCCAATATGTTTCTGATTTGTACTGAGCTAGTGGCTCTGCCACGCCGAATGCGGCAGCTGCCTCAGCCCCACCTCTTGGGGATCTAGGGGTGGGAAGGTTGAGAGGAGTGGGAGGAGGGGATCACACCTCCCCAGCCTGCTTGCTGTAGAGGCCATGGCAGGAACTTCTGAGACATATACACAGACATGGCTAGGGGAAGTGGGTAGGAATAGGAATGAATTTCATCTGGCTATAAACAAACATGCTTCTCATTTAGGGACCCAGGGGTGTCAGTCACCAGATCTCCCCTGCCCATTTTTCAGGGGCAGGCAGAGCTAGAATTGGGATAAGGATACTTGGGGACTAAAGTGAGCTCTTTTCAAGGAGTCCTACTCCCAAAAAGGGAGTCCCTGGATGGTGCAAATGATTAAGTGCTCGACTACTAGCCAAAAGGTTGGTGGCTCACACCCACCAAGAGGTACTTTGGAAGAGAGGCCTGGTGATCTGCTTCTGAAAGGTCATAGCCTTGAAAACCCTATGGAGCAGTTCTACTTTGCACACATGGGGTCGCCATGAGTCAGAATGACTCTACGGCAACTAACAACCACAACCACCCAAAAGGCAGTGGGAATTTTCTGAGGAGGGGCAAGGCAGAGGAGGACATAAGGAAAATGAAGTTCCATGAAGTCACGCTTCCAGAAAAGGTTGAACGGCGTGGAGACAGGATATTCTGTCTGCAAAATGACTGAAGAGGAGAAGTCTGGGAAGGTAATGTTTTTGACTCTCCCGACTCCAATCCTAGAATGCAAGAATTTCAGGTGTCTTGCTGTTGTTAGGTGCTGTCAAGTCGGTTCTGACTCATAGCAACCCTATGTACAACAGAACAAAACACTGCCCGGTCCTGAGCCCATTCCAGTCACAGTGTCAATCCATCTCGTTGAAGGTCCTCTTCTTTTTGGTTGACCCTCTACTTGACCAAGCATGATGTCCTTCTCCAGGGACTGGTCCCTCCTGAAAACATATCCAAAGTGTGTAGGACAAAGTCTCGCCATCCTTGCTTCTGAGGAACGTTCTGGCTGTACTTCTTCCAAGAAGATGTGTTCGTTCTTTTGGCAGTCCATGGTATATTCAATATTCTTCACCAACACCATAATTCAAGGTATCCATTCTTCTTTGGTCTTCCTTATTCATTGTCCAGCTTTGCATACATATGAGGTGATTGAAAACACCATGGCTTGGGTCAGGTGCACCTTAGTCTTCTAGGTGACATCTTTGCTTTTTAACACTTTAAAGAGATCTCTTGCAGCAGATTTGCCCAACGCAATGCGCGTTTGATTTCTTGACTGCTACTTCCTTGGGTGTTGATTGTGGACCCAGGTGAAATGAAATCCTTGACAACTTCCATCTTTTCTCCGTTTATCATGATGTTGCTTATTGGTCCAGTTGTGAGGATTTTTGTCTTCTCTATGTTGAGGTGTAATCCATACTGAAGGCTGTAGTCTTTGATCTTCATCAGTAAGTGCTTCAAGTCCTCTTCACTTTCAGCAAGCGAGGTTGTATCATCTGCATAACACGGGTTGTTAATGAGTCTTCCTCCAATTCTGATGTCCTGTTCTTCATATACTCCAGTTTCTCAGATAATTTGCTCAGCATACAGACTGATTAAGTATAGTGAAAGGATACGACCCTGAAGCACACCTTTCCTGACTTTAAACCACACAGTATCCCCTTGTTCTGTTCTAAATACTGCCTCTTGATCTATGTACAGGTTCCTTATGAGCACTACTAAGTGTTCTGGAATTCCCATTATTCACAATGTTATCAATAATTTGTTATGATCCACACAGTTGAATGCATTTGCATAGTCAATAAACACAGGTAAACATCTTTCTGGTATTCTCTGCTTTCAGCCAAAATCCATCTGACATCAGCAGTGATATTCCTCATTCCATGTCCTCTTCTGAATACCGCTTGAATTTCTGGCAGTTCTCTGTCGAAGTCCTGCTGCAGCCACTTTTAAATGATCTTCAGCAAAATTTTACTCACATGTGATATTAATGATATGGTTCGATAATTTCCACATTCTGTTGGCTCACCTTTCTTTGGAATAGGCATAAATATGGATCTCTTCCAGTTGGTTGGCCACGTAGCTGTCTTTCAAATTTCTTGGCATAGATGATTGAGCATTTCCAGCGCTGCATCCATTTGTTGAAACATCTCTGTTGGTATTCCATCAGTTCCTGGAGCCTTGTTTATCGCCAATGCCTTCAGTGCAGCATAGACCTTTTCCTTCAGTACCAATGGTTCCTGATCATACGCTACCTCCTGAAATGGTTAAACGTCAACCAATTCTTTTTTGTATAGGGATTCTGTGTATTCCTTCCATCTTCTTTTGATGCTTCCTGTGTCATTTAATATTTTCCCTGTAGAATCCTTTAATATTGCAGCTTGAGGCTTGATTTTTTTTTTTTCTTCAGTTCTTTCAGCTTGAGAAATGCCAAGCATGTTCTTCTGTTCTGGTTTTCTAACTCCAGGTCTTTGCACATGTCATTATAATACTTTACTTGGTCTTCTCGAGCCACCCTTTGAAATCTTCTGTTCAGCTCTTTTACTTCATCATTTCTTCTATTTGCTTTAGCTACAACATTCAAGAGCAAGTTTCCAAGTCTCTTTTGACATCTATGTGCCCTGAGACCGTGTGTGTGTGTCTCTTGCTGTGTGTATATGTGTCCATGTGTGTTTGGTATGGTATGTGGGGAACACACACCTTGCCCTGTGGAACTTTTGGGAGTGAGGGGCAACTAGCTTGACCTCAGGTGTCTTAGGGGTCATTTACTGTGTGATCATTTAGGGGTTATTTACCAGGGAGCAAGTGTCCATCACAAAGGTGGTCTTAGGACTGCTTGGCTCTGGAGCACTAAGGAAGGGCATCATGCCGTCTTTACTCATTGTCTTAGTTATCTAGTGCTGCTGAAACAGAAATACCACAAGTAGATAGCTTTAACAAACAGAAGTTTATTCTCTCACAGTCTGGCAGGCTATTAGTCCAAATTCAGGGCATCAGCTCCAGGGGAAGGCTTCCTCTGTCAGCTCCGGAGGAAGGTCCTTGTCATCAATCTTCCCCTGCACTAGGAGCTTCTCTGTGCAGAAAGCCTGGGACCAAAGGATGCGCTCTGGTCTGGGCCCTGCTTTCTTGTTGGTATGAGGTCCCCCTGTCTCTCTGCTCACTTCTCTCTTTTATATCTCAAAAAAGATTGGCTTAAGACACAATCCAATCTTGTAGACTGAGTCCTGCCACATTAATGTAACCGCCTCTAATCCTGCCTCATAACATCATAGAGGTAGGATTTATCACACAAAGGAAAATCACATCAGATGACAAAATGGTGGACAATCACACAATACTGGGAATCATGGCCCAGCCAAGTTGACAGATATTTTTAAGGGACACAACTCAATCCATGACACTCATTTGCCTTGAACCTTTGCCCTTACATTTACATGAGCATCTTCTGGTATGCTGGGGTATAGGCATCCTGGCATATTTTCCTTTGCACTTTCATCCTGGCCCTCTTTTTAAATATCTATACATTCTACAATGCTGAGGGGCCAGCTGAGGAGAGAAAGGAATTGGTCACTTTTTGGCCAAAAGACTTTTACCAAATCATCTGATAAAATCAGTTTTCTTTTATCATTTTCCCCACATCTTTCCTAGGCCCTTAAGCCACTGTTTAACATTTCAGGGATTGTTTTGTTGCTGGAATTAGGGCTAAGACTGAGGCCAGAGTCAGGGCTGAATAGAAACAACTGGCTTCACAATGTTCACCTAACCAGGGTGTCAGAAGACATTCCTTAGGCCCTGGCCCTGACAATTGTCCAATTCCTAGCCTGGGCTCAGCCTAGAGATTGGATCTGACTGGAAGCTAGGCCCAGAGGGTAGTGGAGTGCCAGGCCAGCTGGTCAAAAAGGATGAGGCGCCATGGAGAATCTTGTGTCCTGTCCCCAGAAGCAAGCCTAGCCTGCATGCACAATTGGCCGGTCTAGGCTGCTGAGAGCAGAGCTTGCTCTATCCTTGCAGCATCTTTCCAGATGCTCATTCATGGGATTGTGGGAGCGTGTGGGGAGCAGGACGTCCTCGGGAAAGCAGCCCCTGGGACCCTGTGGCTTTGTGGCTATTTATTCCTCTTCTTGCTTTTTCTCAATCCCAAACATTTCTCACAGTGTCTAGCCAGTTCCAGTTATGCAAGCAGCATTGTGTGTTAACAAGAAAAATATCCATCAGTGGTGTGTGGAAGCCAAGGGCCTTTGTCCTCCAAGCCACCCAGTACTTCCCTTCTAGCTGCAATGCTAAGCCCTGCTGTGAGGTAGAGGGATGAGGGCTGTCTCCATAGCCATTGCCTCTGTCACACAATGAGACATGTGCCCTGAGACTGTGTGTGTGTGTCTCTCGCTGTGTGTATGTGTGTCCATGTGTGTTTGGTATGGTATGTGGGGAACACACACTTTGCCCCATGGACCTTTTGGGAGTGAGGGGCAACTGGCTTGACCTCAGTGGTGACAGGAAGGAGAGAAGAGGGCCATGGCAGACATCTCCCTGATATATATTTTTATATATGCACTACCGCTATTTATGACCAGGCATCTCCTCCTCTCCTCCCACAGGGAAGTTCATCTCTCTGCTTTCTTTCCTCTTCTCTACTCTTCTTGGTTTCCCTACATCTTTCCCAGCTCCCAAGCCTCCGCCTTCAGACTTTAGCGGCTGAGAGTACTGCTGTAGAGGTAGCAGAGAGGGGGCAGCAGCCAGGGGAAACAGCAGGCCGCCCAAGCCAGGGGAGAAAAGCAAGCTCCAGGCTGAGCTCTGCCACGAATAGGCTGCAGGATCTTGGAAAATTTGTTCCCCAATCTGAGTCTCAGCTTCCCCATCTAAAACATAGGTGAGTGGGAGAGGTTAGATTAGATGGCCATGAAGGGCCCTGCCAGCTCTGGCAGATGATGACACAGGGTCCCACCTGTTGTGCCTCACTGTGACAGGCTGCCCGCTACTGCTGGCAATGACCAAGGGTTCAGTTTCCTTTCCCAAGGCTGCAGAATCTTTAACCCCTACTCAAGCAGCCAGCCACACCAAGCTAGCCCTGGCTGTGAGGTAAACTCAGGCCCAGGCTCCATCACCATGATAAAGGGAGACAGTTCATTCATTTACTCATTCATCTAATGATCATATATTGGCGCCCACTGTGCTCATCTACTAACTGAAAGGTTGACGGTTCGAACCCACCCAGTGGCACTGTGGAAAAAGGCCTGGCAATCTGCTTCCATAAAGATTACAGTCAAGAAAACCCTATGGAGCAGTTCTACTCTGTAATACATGGGGTTGCCATGAGTCAGAATTGACTCGATGGCAATGGGTTTGGATTTTTGGTATGTTAGGCAATGTCCAGCCTTATGCAGCCCGAGAGACTCATCACCCTCACATTCCCCTGGTCTGAGGCCTCTGCCCAGCCTTTCCCCAGCTCAGCAACTTCTTCCCCAGGCTCTAACAAGGCTGTCCCTCTCACTCCCACCCCTCCTCCACCCCTAGGCTAGCCTAGGCTAATGTCCAGTGGCCTCTGGTTGGTTGCCTGGCTGCTTTTCCAGGGCCCTGCCCACCTCTGACCATGTAGGCTTCCCAGGCTATTTAACCCTTTTATTCTTTTCACCCCAGTTCTTTCTCCAAACAATAGAGGTTTGTCCCCTTGCTTTTCTTTATTCAAGGTGTGACTGGGTCCCAGGACTCTCAGTCTGAGCCTTTTGGGTTCTGCTGACAGTCATACATATCCCCTACACACGTCCCAGTTCTGTGACACTGAGTTCCCACCCACAAATGCCTCCAAGCCAGGCTCTTCTTTGCATAGCTGTGGGTAGCCATATCAACAAAGCGAGACCCAGGGGTAGCCAGCAGGAGGGGACATGTGAATCACTGTGTAACTGGCAGTGTACTTGTGCAAGGACAGCAGAGGGGATGGGGGTGGGTAAGTGCTGGTGAGCAGGGTGATGGGGTGTATATTGGGGGATAGCCAGCTGGGGTATGTGTCAGAGTGAATGGGCTGGTGTGTGTGGCTCCATGTGTGACCCTCCTCGCAGCCGTCAGCCTGCATTAGCACACACATGGGTGAACCTGCACGCGTATGCAGGAGGCAGCAGAGCGTACAGGGAGGGGGAATATGTTGGCTGTGGAGGAAGAAGAGGTTTCTGGTCCTAGTTTTGCTAGGTTTCTAGGTCCCTTCCCCCTCTCTGGGCCTCAGTTTCTCCATCTGTAACCTAGGAAGATAGAATTGGAGAGCTCTGAGGACTATTGCAACTCTAACATGCTCTGGTTCTTTGATGTTCTGTATATTAGGGCAGGCTCAGAAACTCTTCCTTTGTGAAGAAGGAGGACATCAGAGAAAGACACTCAGAGTCACCTCTTGAAATATCAATGAAACTCCCTTTACTCTTGTAAATCCCAGATTCTCTTACTTGTTTGTACTTTTGTCTTCCTAGAATCAATGTAAGGGCAGAAATGGAGAAGAGTGGGCCGCTGCCTGAGAACCTCCTCTAGTTAAGGAGGGCTGGGGGCAGGACATCCAGGACCATTTTCTCTGGGGCTGAAAGGAGGTACCCAGGGCTGCCCTGTGTTCACCAACACTGGGGTAAATGCAAAGAGCTCATGTCTGCGGTGTCCATACCAGCATTTCTCCAAAAAAGGGCCTTAAATGTAGCAGCAGTCTAGTGGAAAGTTGAGAGGCTGCATACACATAGCAATCACTATTTGCTTAGATGATTGTGTGTTATAGATAAATAAAAATAAATAGAAAAATAAAGTTTTTTGAAGATGCTTTTAGACCTACTTTACATAGGATTTTAAATACGTATTTATTATTATTTTATTGGAAGTGACTTGGGGGCTGGTGGAAATTATAGGGGACTAAAATCTCCCGTCTCAGCTCATAGTGATCCTATGAGTCATAATCAGCTCGACGGCACACAACAGCAAAATCTCCCACGCCACCTTTGGTACCACCACTACTGAGCTGGATTTTGGTCCTGACCTTACCACTAGCTCCCTGGGTGACCCTGGGCAAGTCACTTCCTTTTCCTGGGCCTCAGTTTGCCCATCTGTACAATTCTGGTGGGGCAGAGGGTGGTTTCCATTGTCCCCAAGGGCCTATGTAGCCAGCTTAGAGAAGCAACAGTCCCCTGATTCTCACTAGGTCTAGAGGTGCAGAGGAGCTTTGAAGGGGAGGTCAGTTCCATTTATATTCCAATGAAAACAAGAGGCAGGGCTTACAAACTCTGGCAGGGAAGCATGTTCTCCAAACATTGATTTGAGGTTAAAGAGGTGAAGGGACTTGCCCAAGGCCATAGAGCAAATGGGTGGCAGAATCAGGCCCAGACCAGGTCTTCTGGATCCCAGTCCTGTGCTCTTCCATTGTCCTCCACCCATACACAGCTAATTTACTTCAGGGAGTTCTAGGAAAATGGATGGGAACTAAGAGAGCTCTCAAGATCCACAGCTGGGTATGAGAAAGTTAAATTCCCAGCTGGAAGCATTCAGTGAGACCTCCAGAAACAGGGCAGTCCTTACAACTTGCAAATAAGTACTTCAGGCCACAGGAAATGATCCCAGACCACAAGACCCAGGGATTGCACCAGAAGAACAGCCCTGCCTGCGTGTCAGCCAGCATGTGGGAGAGGCAGCCTGGGGTGGGGAGTGGATGGCATCCTACAGACCTCGAGTTTCACCCAGCTCTGTTCTTTGCTAGCTGAGGAACCTTGGGCAAGTCATGTGCCAACCCCAGCCCCATTAGTGAAATGGTGGTAATGAACAATTGCCACCTCATTGGTTGCTGTGAGGAATGACTGGACTCGTGGATGTGCAAAGGCATTGCAAACTGTAAAATACTACCCACATTTGAGGGACTATTCTCTTCTTAGACTTTCTGCTTGTGCATATGACCTCTAGGTAGCTTCGGAGGTGGAGGGCCAGTGCCACTCCTTTGGAGAAAGTGGGGAAAGGGGGTGAGTATGTGTGGGGGGCTGTACAGGAAGGTGCAGTGGCAGGGGGGAGTAGGTGAATGAGTGTGCCCTTGGAGTGGGTAAGAATGCTGAGATGGGAGCCTGTGGAGCAGCCTTTCATGTGGGGGCTGAATGGAGGGGCCCTGAGGCAGAGCAGAGGCCTGTGGCAGGAATGCTGTTCCATACAGCCGCCCCACATCCCCGAGCCGACTATGACCACAGAAGCGCACAGGGACCTGTGGTGGGGGCGGGGCTTCTGATCCTTTCTCTGGGAAGAATCTCCTTCCAAGAGGATCCCAGCTAGAACACAGGATTTCCATTTCAATGCTTCCTGGCAAGCTATCCTGCCCCGAAATCTGCTGGAGGCTGGCAGAAAAGCCTCTAAAAACACACTAATTACAAACAATTCCTCAGCTTCTCCCAATTTCCCTCCACAGGGCACTGGGGGCAGGGCCAGGCTAGTTTGAGACTGGGAGTAGGGAGAGGAGGGGAGGGGTCATTACAAGCAACTACAGCTTTGTGTGTGAAAGCTGGGAACTAAGCCCAGTCCGAGCACTGACCCAAGTGGGCCAGAACTTGGGCTCCTGCTTCCAGGTGCCAAAAGGCCTAGCTGGGGCCTGGGTGGCAGGGGGCAGGTTGAGGGGGAGGGAGAGGCTACAAAGCCTAGCGCCTGGGAAAATACACCATGTCTCCAGGAAACCTGTTGTAAATGGGGCCACAACAGGAAATTGAGGGGGCCCTGCCTGGTGCTGCCCCTCCACCTTGCCCTGCCCCCCTGGCACTGCTGAGACTAGTAAGCCAAGCCCCTGTAGCCATACAGCCCTGGGGCCAGAGTTAGGAGGTGTGTGATGGCATGACCTCATTGCACACATGCCCAACACCTGGGTTAGCACCGCTATTGAAATACACGTACTGACACCAGTAGGCTTCAGACAGATGGGTGGGAGCGGATTGCCCTTGCTCTTGAGTAGTCTGTCCTCCAGGCAGAGCATCCCCTAATTCCTTGAACCCTTCCTTATAGGACAAGGTTTCAAGTTCCTTCCCACTGAAGGCAGTTAAACCAAAAAAACCCAAACCTGTTGCCGTCGAGTCGTTCCCGACTCGTAGGGACCCTATAGGACAGAGTAGAACTGGCCCATAGAGTTTCCAAGGAGCACCTGGTGGATTCGAACTGCCAACCTTTTGGTTAGCAGCTGTAGCACTTAACCACTATCCCACCAGGATTTCCAAAGGCAGTTAGGTACAGTAAAAAGATTATGGGTTTGGGATCATGTAGACCTGGGTTTAAGTCCTTGTTCTGCCATTTTCTAGCTGTGTGATCTTGGAATATTCCCTTTACTTCTCTGAGCCTCAGTTTCTTCATCTGCAAAATGGGGATGACTATCAGGCTAGTTAGTCTGAGGCTCAGATGAAAAGTCTTGTGCTAGGTGCTAGAGATGGAAAGATAAGTAGACCTCAGTCCTTGATAAAGTGCCATGATGGAAGTTCCTAGGAGTTCAGAAAAGGGCCACTTACTTTAGTCTAAGAGAAGGAGGTGGCTTTACAAAGATGGTAATGACTGAGCTGGGCTTTGAGGGGTGAATAATAGCTAATAACAGCTAATACTTATACAGCCCTTATTATGTGTCAGGCACTGTTCTAAGCATTTTAAATGCATGATCTAATTTACTCTCTTATGAGATAAATGCTACCGTTACCCCCATTTTACAGACAGAGAAACCGAGGCACAGAGAAGTGACTTGCCTGGCTATGCAGTCAGGCTCCTGAGCCCACAGTCTTAGCCACTCCACCGTGCTGCCTATGTGAGTAGGAATTTGCCAGTTGAAGAGGAGGCTGAGAGTACGGCGTGTGACATGAAAGACTGTGGTACACGCCACAGCTAGGAGATGAGACTGGTAGGTAAGCAGGGGCCAGATCCTAAGGGGCCTTGTATGCCTGGCTAAGAAACTTAGACTTTACTCTGGAGGCAATGGGGAGCCATAGGCAAATTTTAATCAGGAAATTCCATGCTTAGGTTTGTCTGTGGAAAAGTTCTATCTGGCTACAGTGCGGAGGCTGATCAGAGCACGACGCACTCTGGCGGTATAGAAATGATAAAGGCCTGAATTAGGGCAGTGTTTGAAGGGATGGAATGCTTGGGATGGATTCCAGAGCTATTAAAGAGGTAAAATTGGCAGGTCATGGTAATTAATGAGATGTGAGGGGTGAGGGAGAGGGAGGAGGGAAGGTTTCTAGCTCGGGAGCTTGGGTGGATGGTGGGCTGCTCCTTGAGAAATGAAACTCTGGTGGAAGTGTGATTTGGGAGTATAAATTCTGTTTGGGGTAAAGTGGGTTTAAAGTTTCTTCAGAAATGACCACTGAGTAAATGTCTACACAGGCTGGAAACTCGGGGGAGTGGTCCAGTCTGAGATTACATCTGGAATTCACTTGCCCAGAGGAGGTGGTGGAAGCCACAGGAGTGGTTGAGAGCATGGTGTGGGGCTGGGGATCTATAGGGAGGTGAGGTTTGAGAACAGAACTCTGGGTAACCCAACATTTAAAGGGTACTGAAGAAGAGAAGCCTACGAAAGAGACTGAGAAAGAATGGCCAAAGATGTAGGATAACCAGGAAAGCCATGTCTAAGTAGAGAATATCGAATTAAGGAGTAGAGATTTTCATGAAGTAGGGATAGTCAAAAATATCACCTGTGGCTGAGAGGTCCAGTGAGTTAAGGATAGAAAATCTTCGCTGACTTTTTGTAATCAGAACTTTGAGGGCCCTGGTGAGAGCTGAAGTAGGCATAGGAGCCTGAAAGCACTAATCTGAGGTGTCAAGGGCAGGTGGAGGGAGGGGGCAGCCCAGTGAGGACACTGGGAAGAAAAGGAGAGACACAGAGCAATAGCTAGAGGGAGACACAGGGTGAAGAGGAAACCAAGAACAGATCATGAAATGTTAGTTCCCTCCTTCCTGGCTTCTTTGCTCCCTACCCCTTCCTCCCCGCCCCCCCAACCCAAGACTTGGGTCTCTGCCTTGGGCATGCTGGGGTTTGTTGGAGTGCCTTTTAAAGTGCTGGGCTCTCCACCTCTCCTCAGGCTCCCTCAAGTCTCACAAGCAGAAACCTCCTTTTGCTTGGCTCTAGTATAAGCCCCTGGGAGAGCTGATGAGACAGCAATTAGACCAGTTGCAACGGCCATCAGCTCACATCTCTGTGCCAGGGCAGGCCTGCTGGCACTCTTCCAAACTCTTCTGAGTCAGTCCCACTGCTTGGTCTCCCTCCTCTATGGCCCCCATGACCACCACCTAAGGAGGGGCCTCCAAGGGGATGGAGGCTGGGGGGATGGCCTTGCTCACCTCTCTGGCTTCTGCCCAAGATGGATGTCCATGAATTCAGGAGCCAGACACAACCCTATCAGCCCCAGGGCTGAGCCAGTGCCCATTAGTTTAAGGAGCAGGGAGGGCTGAGTGAAAGGGAAAGGGCAGGAGCAGGGTGTCCTTCCACATTCCTGCCCTTCACTTTTTGTGTACCTCAAGACATTACCCTCTTACCAGGCTTGGCTGCTAACCAAAAGATTGGCAGTTCAAATCCACCAGCCACTCCTTGGAAACCCTGTGGGGCAGTTATACTCTGTCCTATGGGGTTGCTATGAGTTGGAATCAACAATGGGTTTGGTTTGGTTTTTACTAGGCTCCTATGTCTCCCCCTCCATGAAGCCTTTAGAGAGCTCTAGTCCCTAGAAATAAACCTGCATTTGTCTGTGGGGTTGGTTCTTTTGGGTCTGCAACATATGCCTGTTTTGCACCATTGCTGTTGGGACTTGTTTTTTTCTAGAGATTTTTCACTCTTGGTAGGCAGACTTCATAGCCTTGGGAGTCATCCACTTTATATCACTACCTCCATCCATAGCACACTCTCCTGTTTCAAGCTTGCGTTTGATGGCAGTCCCCTGGCTTTGACTTCACCCTCTCAGCACTGATATATTCTAGAACTATCATAAAATGTTCATTTATCTCAACAGTTTTTGGGTAGAATGAAGGCTATGAATAGGTCAGTCAACTCTGCATTGAAAAGACCAATCCTTCCTTTTTCCTCCCTCTTTCCCTCCTTCCTTTCCTTTCTTCCTCCCTTCCTTTCTCCCACAAACATCTCAGTGTCTGGTTCTGTGCTGGGTCCTAGAGAAACAGAAATGCGTCAGAGATAATCTCTGTCTTCATGAAGCTTATTAGGTATTGTGCAGGGTGATTGTACAGAGTATAGGGAGGGCATACAAAGGAGGGGGTGATGGAGTTCTAACTAGGAGTACGGGGAGACTTGAAAGGTAAGTGGGTGTTTGGGAGGTGGACAAGGGGGTAGCAGTGTGGGAAGAAGCCTGGAAGCATACAACAGCCTGGTGTTTTTAAGGGATGTTGGTTCGGTTCTGGGAACCTGTAAAAATGGTGTGAGGGCAGTGTCTGACCTCCTCCAATCCCACAAGGGGGGAGGAGAATCAAGATCAACAGTGCAAGGCTGACTCCCAGGAGGCAGAGGCCAGACAAGCCTCCTCTCTCTGCCATCTTCACTAATTCTGACATGAACCGTCCTTCACACAGCACTCTCTACTTCTCTGCTGGGTTCAATAATTATTGCAATGGCCTCACAGAACTCGAAGATCATACTCATGATTATGGGATTTATTATAAGGGATGTGACAGTTACAGTTCAGGCTTAGGAACACTCAGGGTACAGTTCTTATATTAGGACAGCCTCTTCCCAGCCAAGCTCGCAGGCACGCCTCTCCCTGGCCCTAGGCCTCTGCCCGAAGTCACTCAGCTTTCTCTCTCAGTGGGCTGGGAAGCCCACCACCCTTCTCCTGCTATCGGGTCTCTCCTGCCACTGCTTCTCACTGTCTTCAGGGTTATAGCTCTCTCTCTCTCTCTCCCTCTCGCTCGGTTTCCTACTTCCAGGAGCTTCTCAGCACAGGGATCCCAGGTCCAAAGGACACGCTTCCCGCTCCTAGCTGTTCTTCCTTGGTGGTGGTAGGATCCTCCTCCCTGCTCTGGAATTGGCTCTCTTTTAAGGCAAAACTGACCAATCCCCGTGGT